>NC_057806.1:502672931-502680388 GCF_018294505.1 Triticum aestivum | reverse complement strand
GATTACCAGAAGGAGAGAAGAAACCGATGCTATCGGAGAGTGTTGTTGCCGCCGCCGCTTGCGTAGATCTGAGTCGCCTTCGCCGCCGGTGCTAAGAACCGAGAAAGGGTTTGTCCTATATCTAGGGGAGCCCACTTTCACCGATTTTCTTCTTCCGCCATCTCCGCCCGATTCCCCCCTGCACCACGGCGTACGTCGTGTCCTACTTTTGCACCCAACTCAGCCTGACTCGATAGAAACGGCTGATTTGAATGTTTCACACGAGTCAGGCTCTGGGATGCTTTAAGTTTCGTGCCGATGCAAATCAGGTCTCCTTGTACACAACCAAACATATCTTTTTGGGCCATTTGCATTTCTGTCCCTAAGTCGAACCACCTACTCAGATATGCCCCTAATTTCGAAGTCTGCTCAAATTTGCCCCTCTGCCGTTAAGTGACCTTACAAAAATGCCCTTCCGTTCCGTTTCCGTCCAGTCAAAAGGGTTTGATAGTCTATGGGGCGTTTGTTGGACATTTTTATCCCTAAAAACAGAAATTAAAGAGAAGAAAGAGAGTGCTTCCTTTTGGCCCAAGTGCAATGTGCACTTTCGGCCCATGTGCATACCGCCAGGCCCACCCATCTCCCCCAGTCGTCGTCTTCGTCAGCTCATCGACTGCACGCGCCGGCGCGCGTCACCGTCGCCCGCTGTTCGACAGCTGCCGCCGTAGTAGCTCGAGTAGGGCTACTTAGCGACGCCGGCAGGCCCTTGGACAACCCTAGCTAACCTTCCCTCCCTTCCCCCGCTCGCTCTCCTCCCCTCAGCTGCATCCCAGGACGGCCGTCGTCGTGACCTTCGCCATTGCCGCGGCCATTGTCTTCACAGACGGCTGAAAAGCTATCCCGGAGACGCACACGCCTCGACTTCGTCTACTCCTAGGAGCAGCTCGAGCAGGACCTCACAAAAATGACTGGATCGACCGTCTTCCTCGTATGCGGCCGTCGGAGCGCCATCGTCGATTCGCCGCCCCTATGCTGCTAAACCACAAATCAATGTCTTAATCGTGTTCGTGGTGCCCCTAAGATGTCGCCCAGCCCCCTAAACCACTGGATCCATGGCTGCCTTCTCGAGTCCGTCGAGCACCGCTGTCGGCCGCCGCCTAGCTCGTCGCCGCGGTTGATTCCGACGACCCCTTCACACTCTGTTGGTACCACTGGACGCGCCCTAGCGCACTCGTCCGAACTATACTCTTCGCCAACAAGTTGGTCGCCGGAGTTGCGATTTCGTCCATCGTCACTGTGGCTTTGGTCACTGGAGCGCGTCGCCAGTCCAGGGCACAGTCACGGGAGAGGGAGGGAGAAGAAGGGAGGGAGGGAGAGGGAGAATGGAATGGAGGGAGGGCTGCTGCGCGTGGGGAGCTGGTGCCGACGGCGCACAATCCAGCCTGTCGGCGCTCGCCGGAGGTGAGACGGAGAGGTCGTGAGGTAGGGGAGAGAGGTGGGAGGGATTTTTTATGTATCTATTTTGTTTGGGGCCCACATGTAAGTGTGTGAGAGAGAGGGTGAGAGGAAGAGTTTTTCCTTTTTTTTGACTGGGTCCCACATGTAAGTGGCACATGGAGGCAAGGGCAAAATGTCCAACAAACGCCCTGTAGACTGTCAAACCCCTTTGACCGGACGGAAAAGAAACGGAAGGGCATTTTTATAAGGTCACTTAACGACAGAGAGGCAAATTTGAGTAGACTTCGAAATTAGGGGTAAATGTGAGTAGTGGGTTCGAGTTAAGGACACAAATGTAAAAGGCTATCTTTTTCATCTTTGATTACGTTGTATGCATGCAATCAAACGCTTCACTAGATTTTTCTGTGTAGCGGCCCGTGCCGAATTTTGGAAGTATTCCTGAATTGTGTACTCGTTGTACTGGCAGAAAAAGGGGGACAACTCAGAGGGGGGCCACAAGACCAAACTCCGTCGGCGCTGGTGCGGCGCCTGTCACCCTGCACGGAGAGTTCAGAGCCGTGAGACAACTCGCCAACAGATCGCCTTCCGCCAGTGCTAGGACGCGATCCGCATCCGCAGCCTACCCCCTGCGTCCAAGGCAGAGATCTCGGAGCCGATCCACCCCGGCAAAGGGCCAAGCCAAGTTGTGCATGCCGGCCACTCTCGGCCGGTCGCTCTGCCTCTGCCTCTTGGGACGTGCAGAGCTTGGCGCGCTGTCCGCGGCGAAGCGCGCGCGCAGGTCCCTTTCTTCCCGTCGCCGTCGCTCGCCTCGACGAGCGACAGCGTTGCCCGTTTGGCCTCCGTTTCTAATTTTAGGCCATTTTTCCATTTCAAATTTTAGAGTAGAGCCAAAGGGACCGGTGGTGCGCGCGGAAACGACAGCCGATCGAGTTGCAGCTGCGGCAGCGAGCGACTGATGTTATATGTTCCTGCGGGCTTAATTAATCCTTGTTCGCTTTCGTTGATGAGTGAGCGTCTTGGGGAGACTTGCAAGTTACAGCTGACGCGGATGCCGCAGCTGCTTTAATGGAGGTTTCTTCTCTTCAAGACTTCAACCCAATTCTCATGGTTATCATGGCGCTGCGGCCGTACGTATACAAGGACAGGTACAAGGAAGGCTGGAATTTAAATGCCTGGCTAGGCCTCTCTTTGGGAGGCATGATCGCACTGCAGCAGCAGCTGGAGCTTAGCGTCTTGGATGCTGCTGGCAATGGCT
Organism: Triticum aestivum; assembly: GCF_018294505.1. Lineage (NCBI taxonomy): Eukaryota > Viridiplantae > Streptophyta > Magnoliopsida > Poales > Poaceae > Triticum > Triticum aestivum. Next base: position 502,677,696 of record NC_057806.1, on the reverse strand, counting down.
AGTTGTGCTGCTGCTGACCTCTTCTTGGTCTGGAGCGTGACAAGCGTGGTCCGTGATGCAGCTCGAGGTCGAAGACGGCGACGGTGATGGCTGCTCCTGCTGGTGATCGCCGGTCGTCTCGCCGCCGGCTGCCGTCCTCCTTGCTCTGCTTTTCAGAGACACCCGGCACACGACCCATTCGCTGCTCTGCGAGCCGTCATTGGCACCCTTGTTCTGTTCCGCCGCGCCGGCGAGGCGGTACTCGTGCATGACCCAGTCCGTGCGCGACTTGCCGCGGTGGAAGGCGAGCGCCGTCTTGACGCCGACGAGCAGCCGCTTGCCAACCGGCAGCTGCACGAACACCGGCTTCTCCTTCCCCGTGGCCTTCCAGTACCCGCCGGCCGCCCTCCTCCGCCGCCCGCCACGGCCTTGCCTCTGGCTGAAGAAGTAGGCCGATTCCCCCTCGCTCGCGCCTGCAGCAACCAACCGAAAGCGGACCGAAATTAGTTGAGAAGCTTAGCTCATACTGTAGTAATTTTCATGAGGACATGCGTGCAAGAACTAATTAATAATGTCTTTGGGCGGGCACGCACCGGGGAGGTCCCAGGGGTCGGGCATGGCGGCGGCGTGCACGACGGGGATGACGGCGGCGGGCAGCGGGCGGTCGAGGGCCATGCGGCGGAGGTACTGCAGCACCAGCTCCACGTCGGTGGGGTAGAACCGGAACCCCGGAGGCAGCTGCTGCTGCTGCTGCGTCGGCGGCGCCTCCCCTGCCGCCCGCATCTTCTCCATCAGCGTATAGTTGCAGGTTTAAGGTGCAAGTAGAAGGTCAGAAGCTGATCGGCGATCACCGATCAGCCAGGGAAGGCAGTACAATTCTGGCGGTACAGTTTTGGTAGAGGAGAGATGAGGAGGTCGATGAGTGGAGTGGAGACGGAAAAGGCGGGGAATTTATAGGGTCTGCATACGCGCGCGCGCTCTGGCGTGCAGCGGACTCCATCCTGCCGCCGTCCATTGCTTAAGCAGTATGATTCCTTGTTGGAATAGACAAGATCCCGTCTCCCTCACCACTGAAATTGTTCCCCCAACTCTTCCAGTCGAGCACGAAAGCTCGTGAGGCGCCGAATGAATACATTTGTAGAAAAATTCAGGCGCCGCTTCAAAGCTGAAAGGGATGTGATAATGCCATCGATCTCAGTATGTCTAGTTATTTGTCTATGTATTTGACGCTGTCATGTCATGTATAATCCTTGTTCAATAGTAGTAGATGTGAAGATGTCACGTATTTGTATAAACTAGTGCTACGACACAAACGTATAGAAATTTTAAGTACGTAATGGCAGTGCTACGACACAAACGTATAGAAATTTTAAGTACGTAATGGCCTGGCGTATGTGATTGTGATCGTTGTACAGAGCTAGCTAGCTGCGTGCTGGGCTGCTGGCAGCTACTGATACCGCATATGCTCTTGCTTGAGAGATGTTACTCGAGCAGAGCAGGCTATGCACGTGTATTTTGACTGGACGTTGTTTCGCGGGCGATGTCTTTTACGCTAATCAACAGGGCTGATCAATCATACACCATGTGCTCTGCATGTTAATTACTAGTGCTACTAGTATGTGATACGATACAAGCTACCAGCCATGGCGCCACATGTGAACTGGGAACGAATCATGCATGTGCATGCATGCATGAGGCTGGGCCTTTTCCTTTGCTTCTACTTGTAGCTAATCATGCAGGCAGCCCACCATTAGCAACCCTTAAACTATTTCTTCTTTCTTTCTTTCTAAAACAAACGTTGCTTTAACCCTGGCTTTGAGTTGCTTCCTGCCCCCTCCTTCCAGGCAGTCGGGCATCACAAGTTCCCGAATCCCAGGGGCTCTCGGCTCCACAGTAACCACACAATGATGATCGGCCCAGACTGGCGGATAGATAGACAGATATTTCTTCAAGAGGGCCTGCACAGTCAGAAAACTTCAACCGGGATAGATCACGGGCATCAGCGCCTGACTTTGCGATTTCACATCCTCCAATTGATCCTAGTAGCTTTCTTGCGCCTCTTGCGTACCTTCACAATTATGCATATGTCGACCCAGTTATTTCTGTCTAATTCAGCGCGATTACGACGCCGCTTCTTTTTTCTTCACCCGAATCATCGACACCGGCGGTACAAAATCCGGACGACAAGGACAGGCCGCGGGTGGCGCCAAGGAGGCATGTTGCAGAAGTGGCCGCGACCGGGGGCGTCAACGATCGAACTGGCGCGCGCGAGCAAGCAAGCTCGATCGATGTGGAGGGGCAGTAACTTTCGTCTCCGGCCGAACCAGTCGCCGTTAAGGTTGACAGGTGCTGGCCCGGCCGGGCTGGGTTGGAATGAATCCAGCATGCGTACATGAAAATTGTGGACTTGCTTGCTCGTCCTGCCTCGGCGCCCCCAAGGGGTAACTTCCTCGGCGTTGCTACCTGCTCGGTGCCATCCCCGTCATAGCTGGATGGCTTCTGAAACACATACACGTCCCAGTGGACAGTGGTGAACTGGTGTTCATCACTGCCACGCATCGATCTATATATTCAGGTTCAGGCCGGGCTATAGTTAGCTCACACCTGAGAAACAGGGACGGACGGACTGACTGACAGTCGGGCAGAGTTAGTTAGGCCTAATTAAGCCGGCCTGATCGACCAAGCAAGCAAGCAAGCAACGGGCACCTGCCTCTCCTAACCCCTCAAGCTGAAGCAAAGCACCTCCACGCACGCAATGATGATGCAAATGCCGGCTGGCAGAAAACAACCCCCCGGAGAAAGCACATGTGTTATCGGCCTTGGTGGTAGCGTCCGGATGCGGGCAAACGCCGGACCGGAAGTAGGAGGAGCTAGCTCCGAAAGCCGCCGATCCTCGTCAGTTTGCTGTCTGTCAACCGTCGCCGTCGTACGAGCCCCCGTGGGACACTGGGCGTGTTCCCCGGCCTATAGCCTATAGCTGGAGAGCATATCGGTTCGCCTCGCCTCGCCTAGCCTCGCGCAAAGTCCAATCGGGTTAGCTCAGCCGACGCCCGTCCCTTCCTTAAACAAACGGCAAGAGGGGGGGCGAGGAAGGAAGAGTGCCGCGGAAATGGCTCCGGAGAACAAGCAAGCAAGCGATCGATCGATCAATCAGCCGGGCGGTCGCGCGGAAAGCTGCCACCAGAAGTAGGTAAAAGGTGAATCAATCATAGGGTTGCCGGGGGTGAGCTCGCGGCGGTTAGCTGGGACGTCCGGCGGGCGCGCGCATGGATTTCCCCGAACGCAAGGCAGGACTGGCGTAGGAACCCGGGAACGTTCGTGTGGCGAGCAGTGTGCGTTTCACTTCACTGGCTCGATCGATCGCGCGCGGCTGATGATGGGGGACATGCTAGCTAATTACTCGGCACTTGTCTGCCGGACGGGCGGATTTGTCAATGGCTTTGGAGTGCGGATGGCTCTGACTTGTGCGTGGCGAGACTGGCCGGCCGCGGCGGACGTACGTTGGCGCCGGGCCGAAGCAACATCGCCGCCTGCATTGTGTTATTCTAGTAGACTTGTTACTACCATCCTACCAGGCAGGATTGATTAGTCGACGCTAGCTGCTCTTTGGTTGCTGATTTGGCGTCAGGTGAGGGGCTCCATCCAAGGTGTGGAGAACTCAGCGGGGTTGGTTGATGCCTTGTGTCCCCGGATACGCAACTAGGACGACCGGGCCGGGGAGCTGCATGCCGATGCTTCTTTTTCTCTGTTTTTTCGCCTTGCCTGCTTAGCGCATCTACAACCGGGCATCCCAATCCCTTAGGGCAATTCCAATATGGATCGGTTTGGACGTTTTTCAGCATCTAGCGGCGTTCACCAAAATTGTCTAGACCAGCCCAGATGTTCGAAATCCCACAAACTGAAGGGCGATTTGTGGGAATTCGTATGTCCGAAATCCCACAATCCGGAACCAAATTTGCGGTTTGCGAGCGTCCGGACATCCGTCACTTGCACATCCGACAACATGGACCCACCCGAAACCGAGGCGGGGCCCGCCCATTTGGCCATTTTTGCCACTGCCTCCCCCTCCCCCTGATCGCCGCCTCCACGTTCCACTATCCGCCACCTCAATGGAGCTAAAGCTCGAGGAAGAGCCCACATAAATGGTACTTTTCCTAAATCAAGGCGATCTTCGCTTGAGGTATTTAGCTGCACTATGCATGCTACTCTCAAAACCATAACAGAGTGATACTCACTATAATTAACGTGATCTTTTCCTCCATGCTAGATGGTACTTTCCATAAATGAATGGATGTTCTTTCTTGTTTTAAGGAAATGAGTAGGACAAGGAAAGTAAAATATTGTTTTGGTTCATATTATTACAAGATACTCTATATACGTTGGTTTTTATTGTATCGGTTGAGATTACCAAAAAAAATCCATAGAAAATCAAGCAAGGTTAGGGGCATAATAAAGCACCAAAGGAGAAGGTGAGATGAACCTACTAACTCCATTTTAACAATAGAGACTTCACATGTGAAGTAGTAAACTTGAATCTAGTCGATTTTGGTTCAGACATATTGGCGATATTTTAGTAAGAAATCTGTTTTGCAGCTCCCGCTCCATGGATCCCATTTTTCAAAAAGGAAAATCATTTTCTAAAAGTTTAAAATCTGACAAAAAACAACATGTACAAGTAGATGTATTCTTCATGTTATATTTATTTTATATGTCTATATATATAATTTCCATTGACGTGAACACTTTTTCTGGCTACACATGAACATTTTCCCTTTCTTACAACATG
>NC_057806.1:502567450-502672702 GCF_018294505.1 Triticum aestivum | reverse complement strand
CTAGGGGCAGTATACCCTATTTATTTCAATCTCAGCCCTCCCCAAAAAATTTTCCTTCACAAACTACCAAATGCTGGGGGGCTGTGGCACCGGCAGCATTACACATAGCTCCGCCAGTGTATAGAAGTGTGGTGAAATAAATAGAAAATATATGTAGAAAGGAAAAGAAAGCATTCACAAAGTTTTTTACAACACGGGGAGGGGAGAAGAAGGTCCTGGGAGGTGCTGCATTTTTGTATGAAAAGTGACACAACACAACAAAGAGGACACCGAAAGAAAAACAAATTTCAACCATGTCCTCCCTTTCTGCAAGCAATAGCCTGAAGATAAGACACAATGTAATCCTATTACGGCCAGTGCCCTGGCTGGAGCTGCTTTTGCCACCAAGTCCAGCAGAAACCTTGCCATCATTGCGAAAAGGAACCAGGGACTCACCATGGACGTTGGAGAGGGCTCATAAAAAAAATCTTGTTTCATCTCATGTACGAATGGCCGAGGTTGATGTGTTGGAAGAAGATTGACCAATGAACATCCAATGAACCTTCCAAGTCCCAAAGGGCACAAAACTTGAATGGACAACAAAGTCATTCACCCTCCCCAGAGAAAGAGGGGAGCCAAAGCTTGTTGCGCCGGATGCACCACTCCGATGACTTTATTGAAAGGTAGAGTGAAAAAGCTTCCCTCCTAGTTCACCGACTAGCATGGTTGCTGAGAGGAAGGAACAATCCGCCGCCAACCGGTGCCGCTCACAGGTACCGAAGTAGATCTTCGGCACCACATGGCGTGAGTCCAGTAGACATGATGGCATTCCCCATTGGGGCAACTCTATACTACTCCTAAACCTAGCACTAACATCCACAATGAAAGCCCCGCCACCTCTCCCACCCCCTGTTTGCTGGCGATGTCAACAGAGGAAGAGGGGAGACACGCGCTTCGTGCGACTCTCAAGATGCGGAGGAGAGAGAAAAAGGTGGGGACAAAATCCATTGACAAAGAATGACGAGCACAGATCATGGCGGGGGCGACGCTGGAACGTAAGATTGCAGGTGGACAAGTCCGCGTCTACATTTATCATTTTTGTATTAGCATGTTTATTAAAGTAGCAAGGATTAGTTTTTTCAAGACACAAGGATTTGGCAGGGCTATTTCTCGCCTGTTGCAAGACGTAGCTCTGGCTCGCCTCGCGTGGTGCTACTGGGCTGGCCTAGTACTACAGCTATGGCATGATTTCTTTCTTCTCTATGGTTTCTTTGCAGTTTTACCAGTATTTCCATTGGTTTTCTTTGTTTTTTCTTATTTCGATTTTTTCAGCACATGGCTACATTGTTCATACACATCAGTAACATTTTTAATACATTTTTATGAAATACATGATTACCATTTTAATGTCCATTTATTCATATCATTATACATTTATGGTATACATATAAACATTTTTATGCACGTTTAAGATTTTTCAAATACAATTTTTCTCAAAGACATGTTTTTGAAAAAAAATTCAAATTCGTGTTAAGCATTTTTCAAATACGCGTTGAAACATTTTTTTAATGATGAATTTTTTCAAACAATGTGAACATTTTTTAAGTACTACATGATTACCATTTCTTAAATATATATTTTAGTATCTATATTTTAATTATCATTATGTAATTATGGTATACATATAAAAAAATATGCACGTTTATGGTTTTTAAATAAATTTTTCCAAGACATATTTTTGAACTTTTTTCAAGTGTGTGTTAAGCATTTTTCAAATACGTGTTGAAACATTATTTTAATGATAAATTTTTCAAACTATTTGAACATTTTTTTGTGTTGAAAAATATTTTGAAAAATGCATGAACATATCTTTGAAACTCTGAACATTTTTTCAAATTTTAGGACTTTTTTAATGGTACAAACCTTTTTTAATACAATAATTTTTTACATTGTAAAGTTTTTCTAAAAATGCAACACATTTTTGAAATGCGTGAATATATCTTTAGAATGTGATGTACATTTTTTGAATGATACAAAACATTTTGTTATACTACGGGAACATCTTTTCACATTGTATGAACATTTTCTCTAAAGGTCACATACCTATTTTTCAAAACCATAAACATTTTGTTTGAAATATCTCGTATAATGTCTTTTGAATAGTATGAAACATGTTATTCGAATCATGCGTGTATATTTTTAGATTGTATGGACATATTTTTATATGTCCCGAACATTTTGATCAAATGCTATCAAATACTATTTAAAGCTGAGCAAACCTTTTTTACATGCATGAATATTTTTTAAACAAGCGATTAACATTTTTTTAAGATTAAATAAAAATATGTTTCCATTTCAGAAATATAAATAAACGTGCGCTAGGAGGCAACCCTCCCTCTCACGATGGGTGGGCTCATTAGGTGTATTTTTTTAGAGAAGTGCCAAAGCTTTATTACTTAAAGTTGACAATGTTTGGGACACAAGTAGGATCATGGGGTTGGCCCAACCAGACATAACGCCCTCGATCTAACGAATGAGAAAACTTGGCAATCAAACGGGCTTTGGTATCTGATGCGTGACCCTCAGAAAGAAAATAATAATTAAATTTCAAAGCTTGAAATTTGATTTCAACAATAATTTGGCCATGCAACCCTTTCGTATGTCGTTTGCAACTTGTTTCGAATCGTTGGCTATCACAATGTCGTGGAGAAGATCATCAGCCAATAAGAGAGTTTCCCTACAAGCAATAGCTTCAAGAATCGCCACATCTCGAACGCCATGAATCTCCAATGCAGAAGAACCCAAATAGTCTTCAGATGAATCCCTACAAACAATTGTCGCCGAATCTCCAATGCCAGATCTTGCGAGTTCAGCTTCAACATGAATTTTTGCGTATCCCGCCTAGCGCCGCGATGCGTGCAGGTCCATGCCTACGATTGATCATAGGTTGCTGCTAGGGGTGGCTTTCCTGGTAACTTCTCCTAACTCTGATGTAAAGTTTGGGACAAACATGTTCCTTGGTAGTGGGCTCTGAAACACTTCTCGTATGAGTATGACCTTTCTTCTCGCCCACCATGTAGTCAATAAGGTCACTGCTAACCGCACGAAAGCTTCATGAGACAGTGACTCCATCATAGTAAATAGCCATTGTTTCACACTTGGCTCGGCGGTTGCTATCATCTGGCCTGCCAACTCATCATCAACTAATGCCGAGATGCACCTAGACATCGAACTTCTATTTAGGATGACATCGCACTTTTTTCATGGGTAAAGAATGCTTGGCCAATCTTCATAAAAACATTCTAATCTTGTCGGGGACTTGTGTTTTCCACAAAGATTTCCAAGATGCTTCCTCCTATCCCAAATTAGACGATCTAGCATTCCCTTCTAGCCAGACTTCTTTTCACAATTGGGTTGTTGTCATCATTTTATACGCTCACCGAACTCTGAATGCATCATTCTTCTCAAAATTTTACGCCCAACAGTCACTATTATTTCTTGTACATAGTGGTACACTCATTATGTCCGAAACATCTATGAGAATAAACACCTCCTCAACCCATGCTCTAATCCATGTGGCAGAAGTGGGATCAATCAACTCAGAAACAAAATGAGGCTGGTTTGGAGCAATACATCCATAGGGTTTCATCATCTCAGGTCGAGGTAGCCAGTTGTGGTTCCATATTTATCTCATTAGGTGTAAGTGCATGTGGCCCTGTTTGTTTGGTCTTTTACGTCTGCTTTTGCAGAATTTTCATTTTGACAAAGAAAAAACACAGAAAAGCTTTAAAATAAGTGTTTTTTGCTTCGGCTTTTGGTTTATGAATCAATATTGTTATATGATGGTATAAACTAAAAGTCTAAGCAAAAAATCATCTATTTAGGAGCTTTTTGGCTTTTTTGTCATAATGAAAAAGTTGCAAAAGCATAAGCAATAGACCAAACAAATAGGGCCACGGTTAGTCCTACAAAGGTTAGCTTATTTTCGGCAGCACCCACGCACGATTAGTGGTCCGGACCAAGCGAGGGTTACGGCGTGCATAAACGGGCCGCCGTTTTGCCTTGAAGACCCAACACGGGCGAAAATATATAATAGAACACCTACACCCAGGCCCTCACTATCTAGCCATCCATTTTCCGCATCGCGATTCGTGCAAATAGATTTTTTTTTGTTTCTCTCACATAAAACATGTTTTGAAGTTCAAACCTTTGCAGCATGGCAAAGCTTTCTATCTAAAATCTAGGATAAATCTTTTAAAAAAATTTATCAAACATAAATATACAAAAAATGATTTTGTAATCTAAAAAATCATAAGGGTGGATCTCCACCGGCGGGAGCTCGTGCGCGTGACCAGCCTCGGCGACCGGGCGCTGTTCGTCAGCCGCGACCGGTGCTTGTCCGTCTCGTCCAGGGATCTCCCTTCGATCAGCGGCAACTCCGTCTACTTCGCCAGGCCGGGCGAGGACCCTGTCGAGGTGTACTCACTTTGTGACGGCTCGTTCGAGAGCACGGTGACGGCGGGCCAGTCACAGGACATCAGGAATGGAGTGCTTCCGACCTCGGTGCGGCCTTTTATACCCTCGCCGACCATCTGGCCACCTACTGCCGCCACCGCGAGTGGACGAGAGGGCTCATGTTTCACGAGCACTGCTACATGCGCCCTACTTGGAGCGAGCTGTGGAAGAGGATGACTGCACATGATTCGGAAGTCGTCGTTCCGAGGCTGAGAACAACGGAGCGCGAGCTGAAGAAGGTAGAACTGCCTGACCTTCTAAGCTCTGTTAGTGCTAGAACACTGTCTCAAGTAGTAAGAGGCTGAGAGCTGTGCTTACGGTATAGTGAGTCCTCCGCGATTGCGTGCTATGGCACGACGATTGTTGAAAATATAGTAGTAGTACTCTAGAGTGTTTGACAAAAAACTATCACTTTAGGGGTCGTCGTCCCACAGAACTACCACTTTTTAAAAAGTGGTCGAAAACTATCAAAAATTCTTAATTTTGTGACTAAAAACTACCAGTTTCAAGTAATAGACAGTTTAAACGATTTAAACATGTTGACCGTTATTACAGGTGGGACCTACACGTCATTCTTCTTCCTTCTCTCTATCTTTATTTGGCATTTTCACAAATAGCTTCTGTGCATGGGAGGGAAGGAGGCCAAACTCCGGTCACGGGCCCGCCGGGGAGACGCCCCTGCTGCACGCTGTGGTCACCAGCTCCTTGCTGCCCGGCGAGGCGTCCTCCGCATCGTCGTCGTCCTGGTTGCCGTCGAAGGCCGGCTCTCCCTCCCCCGGAATCAGGACCACCGTCGCGGCGAGCCCTTGCTGCCGGAAGCTAGTCCGTCGGGGCTGGCGGCGAGCAGGTTGAGCGGCTCGTCGCCGACCAGATCCGCTGCCTCGCGTCCGCCGCCTCGCCGGAGTTCCCTTCGGTCGCCCCTCATCTCCGCCTCCCGTCGCTGGTGCCTAGCGTCGTCGCCCTCTCGTCTTGGTGCGCGAGACGGCCCATGCCCCTGCGCCTGGAGAGCTATCGCGTGTGGGCACTGGGCGGCAGCGGCAAGTCATCGGACTCGCGTCCTTGGCAGCCGGTCCGGGCGCGTCCGCTACAGGCCGGTGGCGCGCCTGCTTCTTGGGGGCCTTGGGCATGTCCGTGACAGAGGCGGGAGCAGGCGTCGGACCCCGGGAGTCCGCCAGCGGCGAGACGGGGGGACGGGTCCGGCGGCGAGACGGGGGACAGGTCCGGCGGCGTCGATCTGCAGCGCGGGTGGGGGTGGGAGGTGGGAGGCGACGGCTGCGGGTGGGCCAGTCTTCCCTGGCATTGACTTTTCAGCCACATTAGCCCTGACGGGTGGGCCAGTTTTGTCAGTTTTATGTTTAAATCGTCTAAAACGATCATCAAGTGAAACTGGTAGTTTTTAGAAACAAATTAAGAAATTTTCGGTAGTCTCCGGTCAAATTTTTTAAAGTGGTAGTTCTGTGGGACAAAAACCTCTAAAGTGGTAGTTTTTTTGTCAAACACTCAGTACTCTATAACCAAAAGAAATGTTGCTGAAGTGGTGTTGCCTTACCGAAATTTGAACAACTTTTAAGTGGTGTTGCTGAAGGCGTCATGCGTTGCCGAAATAACAAGTTTCAGAACAGCATTTGTTCTTCGTCTAGTCGATACACTGCAGCAGTAGAGGGTTGAGCACAACAACGGGGGAAGCGCCACAACCGTCACAACAACTGCCACTCACGCGGATCGTATTTCGGGTTAGGCCTGGTCTTTCTCCTGGGCCGTGCCATCCTCGTGTTTGGGCTGCGAGACGGGCCTCCAGCACTCGAGCTGGCGTCACTCCCGCCAGAAGCAGAGCCCGCCCTTGCTGCCTCTGCTTCAAGGAGCGGCTGCGTGTGCGTCGCCGCAGGCACGCCCCTGACATCGTTGCCGAGGGGTCGCCGATCCTGCAAATGGGAGCAGACTGTTGAGTATATAAACGATGCGAAATTGCTCGCGAAGCTTGCATTATTAAGGCCTTGCTTACCATTGGGCGTCCGCCGCCACCGTAAAACGCCAAAATCACCAAACACAGAAATACCTGCAGAATGACGGTGAGAAAGGCTGCGGCGACGGAGTACCGGAAGATGTCAGCCGCCGTGTCCTCCCTTATCACGAGCGCCAACACCACTTCCTTCTTTCGAGGTAAAAATCTTGCACTCGTGTAGACCTTTTCTAGACATCCCTGGACGACAAAAATCATCGCGCCCGCCACAGTTATCTCATAGAACTTTTCGCTAATGATTAACCATGCCTTCTCGGCTGCAGAGAACCCGTAGAGGCCCTCTTTTGAAGCAACAACAGCGGCAAGCATGTATACGAAATCGAAGAAATTGGTGAGATAGTGGGACAGGTCGTCGTCCAGCTCAAGAACTTCCAAAAGTACCGATATGAAGATGGTCATGCCCAGCCCCGTGAACAACTGAATGCCCAAACTCTTCCATTCCCTCCATGACGATAAAGAAGGGTGTTGTCCTTCTGAAGTAGTAGTCCTATTATCTACAACATTGTCCAAGCAGACTCTCATAAATAAAATGCAACATTGTCCAAGCAGATTCTCATTAATAAAATGCAACATTATCCGTGTGCGGAAATTATTTCATAAGCGTTCACCTACAAATACTAAATTGACACATGCATTCGCTGGAACTAGTTTAGAGATGCAACAGAAACTAGCGTAAAGATGAGCTCGAAAGCAGTGCAAAAATGTAGCAATAACTATTGTGAAGTCCAGTAGACCCCAAAGGTGCAATAGAACCTAGAGACTAATGTAAAAATACAGTAGAAAATTGTATAAAGATGTAACATCAACTAGTGCAAAGATGCACCCGAAACTAGTGTAAAGATGAAGTGCAAAGTAATGCCAAAATATGGTGAAAACTAGTTGAAAACACAGTAGGAAACAAATAAGGGACAATTTCATTTTCCCCCTTATTTTTGTCCCGACCTCATCTTTACCCTTAATAAAAAACAGTGCTCAACTATATCCCTTTTCCGTTTAGTGCTCTTATAAAAATACCCTTCCGTGCCGTTTCTGTTAGGTCAAAGGAGTGAGCTGTTAAGTGCACATTTGTAACCCTCATTGCCGATGTCACATACAGGTAGGACCCACCCAAAGAAAAGAAAAAAGAAAAGACTATCTCCCATCTCTACCACTTACACATGGGCCCCACCCCAAAGAAAATAAATAAAATAAAAAAATCAATCGAGTCCCTATAATTTAAAAAAAAAGGTCCCTACGGCCATGGCGGCGCCGGTTGTGGTGGTGGCCGGCGTGCTGTTGCTTGTGGCCGCCGCTACCTGCTATCGCTTGTTGCGCTATCGTGCTGCTGCTTGTGCTGCCCGCCGCCGCTGCCGCTGCTCCTTGCGCCGCCGCGCTGCCCTGCTGCTGCTCGGTGAAAGGGGCTTCTCGGCGGGCTGCCTACAGGTGGGAAAGGCAGGGCTATGGGCGGGCGGGATGACTGCTGTGGGCGGACTGTCGGAGAACTCGCCGGAGATGAAGAGGAGAGAGAGAGAGCGAGTTCATTTTTTATTTTCTTTGGGGTGGGGCCCATGTGTAATTGGTAGAGATGGGAGATAGTTTTTTCTTTATTCTTTTCTTTGGGTGGGTCCCATTTGTATGTGACATAGGCAGCGAGGGGTACAAATGTCATATAACAGCCCACTGACGATCAAAGGCCTTTGATCGGACGAAAATGGCACAGAAGGGTATTTTCATAAGGGCACCAAATGGAAGAGGGGTATAGTTGATCACTGGTTTTTTTATGGGTAAAGATGAGGTCGGGACAAAGTTAGAGGAAAAAATGTAAATGTCCCTACAAATAAACACTAGGAACCAACATAACAGGCAAAAAAACATACATTTTTCGACAAAGGATGATTTTTTTATTCAAAATGAAGCATCAAAAGGATACAAACACAAATAGCATACAACCGACCTCTACATAGCTAGGATGTACACAGTGAAAACTAGCACACATAACTTTGAAAGCACACCAGATTTTTTTGTAAAAATGCAGTAAATACAATAAAAACTACTGTATAAGGGAGAAGCAAACTTGAAAACTAATAAAATCATCATCTTGTTTTGAGTACTCATCGAAAGAAAGACGAACATGAAAATCTATTTTGATTTGGATACAATGATTAATTTTTCGCGAATACGCAAAGTTTGTGTATCATTTCATTGATATAAGGAAGAAGAAAGAGTATAATAAATGCTACAACACATGACATGAACGCAAGAAGGCATAATCATGGTGTCCGGAGCAGAGAGAGACGGGGTGCTTAGCCCAAACAGGGTGAAGGGCGCAACTAAACCTACCAAACCTAGAATTAGAGGAGAAGACCAAATCAGTAAGACGTCGAACATCTTCAATTCCAACACCGGGACACCACGAGCTAGCAAGATAGCGCCTTCAAGAAAGGGAACGATGTCATGACGTCGTCACCATCCGATCCGGAAAACCGGATCTAGGGTTTCCCCTAATACTCGAAGAGGTGCACGGACAAAGGCCATGGCAGCGCCTCCAAGAAGGGAAACGACACCCATGGGTGTCGCCGCTGCCAGCATGGGCAAGCCGAGCAAGGATTTCGCCTGGCCTAGTCCGAGAAATCCCAAAGTCACCAGATCAGGATCCAAAGCTGCCGGAGACAACCTGCTTGTCGACCGCTACCTCAGATGGGGGTGGGGCTGCACATGTCAACGACGACCGATATAATGATTAAAGTAGTGGTGTTCTGAAATTTCAGAACCTATATTTAGATGAAAGGCATAAGCCTGACTTTAAATTAATAAATCCCATAACAAGAAGTACAATGAGTTGATGGAAGAACTTATAAGCACCATGAACAACAAGCAAGTGGGAAAAGTGAAAATAAGAGAGGGTACAACTTGATGTTGATGATGCCCTCCATCATGAACGAATCTCTAGAGTGTAAGCAAAAGCAAGATCTTGAGGTTAATACACAACCAGCAGGGTGAAACACATCCATATTTGCTCCGCGAGAGGTGAATCGATGTTGTACCAGCCTGTTCCACATCTGAAGGAGACCCCTGCCGCTCACCTTTGTTCACCCTAGAGTCGGGATGGGTACCGATCCCGGACCACCATGGGAGATTCGTAGCCTAACCACCCCACTATGCCGAGCTCTCCACCCACGAAGAGAAATAGTTGCTAAGGATGAGGACCTCGAAGAAGAAGGCACAATGGATATGAGTTGCCACATCCACTGCTACGAGAGATATTCGAGTGTGCATAGATCGACACCATGTTCATACCACCGTAGCCATGTTGCTACAGCTGGGGGTGGGGGAGGCTATCCCCTCCTCGCCTAGATTTTACGGCACTGGCCCGCCGACGAGCAAGACCATACAAACCGAGCATGAACGACCAGAAGGAGTTGCAATTGAGCCGGAAACATGACGACATGCAAGACACCTTGATGGCAACACCGCCACCAAGTGTCCATCAACCACACCACCTTGATTCGTAGACCCCTCTCTCCCAAAACAAGGCCTCCAAGAAGGTTACAACGCATGTTGTTGTCCACTCCATAACAGATAAAGGCTTTCATCCATTTGTTATAACGCATGCCGAGCTCGCCGCCCAGATGAGGGAGGGGTAGGTACCTCGATGGCGCCTACAAGGAGGGAGACGACACCCCAGGAGTTGTCAAGATTGTTGCTGGCAACGCTAACCAAAGATTTCCCTTGGATTTAGTCACCCATCCAGCACCCCAACCAGCAACAGACCCCCGCGATCAAATGCCCCCCTATGGATCATACTCGGCAGGTTGGCGCTTGAAAGGTACGAGGGCGAGGACCTTAAGATAATGACCGAGGGGGAGGTGGAACACCCGCGCACCCCGCTCTATCCTTGATGGCCACACGTGACACAGCTTCCCGAGTGGCCTCCTCTCCACCAGTGGTGAAGACGTCTGCCTAGCTAAGGTTTCATCGCCACCCGAGCGGAGCGGCACGGAGGCCGAGCGAAGCGTCTTCGGTTAGGTACCATGTCAAAACCTACTTTTAAATGATTGACGTCATCTGATTTGAAGGCTATTTTTTTTTGCAGCGAACGAAACCCAGTAAGGTTGTGAACACACAAATGTCGAAATGCACCAAAAAAGATATTTTACCCAAATCCTAAAAAAATTGCATGAACCTAAAAGGGATAAAATAGATAAAAATACCTGAAAGATCGCAGTTACATGTACATGAGAAGGAAAGGAGGGCCACGGTTGTTGATAACCCGAAGAAGATTTCCCCTACGATTTCGATGAGTTGGCGCGAGGACGAGACCTCCGTCCCCTCGTCCACATGAGTCACAACCACGGCTCCCGCGGCCATGGTGGTCGAGTTGTCGGCCATTTCGAAGAAGAGCCCCATGGAATCAAGATTGAGGTGCAGGCTTGCTAGATTCACCCACACGACCGTCAGAGCCAGGTCGAGCAGAAACACCCCGACGATGACGGGGAGCAGGCGTCTCCAGTTACTGCTCCAGACGACGAACGCCTTGCCGACGACTTTGAGGGCCTCGACAAATGCGTTGGGTTTCAAGTTTTCCATGCGCGCGCACTTGTTGGTCGATTCGGTCGATCTCGCGGCCGGGAGCGCGGTGTGTGCTGCCCGCGTGAGTATGCGCGCGCGCCGGTGGGGCGGTCGCCGGACTGGACGAGGGTGCTCCTATATACTAGTACTAGCTCTAATGGAAATGAGAGGAACGGACCAACATAGTGAATGAAACGACCTGGCCGGTCTCACCGGCTCTGTTTGTTAATTAGTTTCCTCTTCCGTCAGCGCCCGGCGGCCTAGTCGAACCAACTCCGTCGAAGGATCCTTTCTTGTCGCATAACCGCATTTCATTCTCGTAAGTCGTAAGCGTAAGCACGCGGGGTTCGGCGTGACACTGATAGCATAAGTACCGCGAAGCATCCATAGGAAATGCCTGCACGACCAGCAAACCTTCTGATCTTTTTAGTCAACCGGTGTTACTCTATTCATTTTTATTAGGACAGTAAAACTGGGTGACCTACAGGCCTTCTTAGCGTTATCCGTCCAATCTACTCCCTCCATCTCATCTCACAATATAAAAGAGCGCGAGACAGAGGAAGTACAAACTAACTGGTCTATCATCCAGTACGAGAAGGGTTGGGCGAGCTTTGTTGCGTCGTTGGGTTTTTAAAAAAAATACTCACTCTATTTTTTAAATGAAATATGTATTTGGTAACCATGTACCCGATTGCAAAACTGCCACACGGTTCCTTCAGCGTTCGATCCGCATCGGCACTTTTTTCTTCGTCCGGTGAAGCTCGTTCGCATCCTCGTCCCGCAGGACGGGGTCGTCCCCGCACCTGAGAAAAGCGTGGCCCTTCCTCAACCTTCCGACCTTACCTCACATACCTCGCGCCGCCGCCGCACTACCTCACGTGCGCCGCCGGCTCTCTATCGGCCACCATCGTCACACCACCGCACACCGCCACCGCCTGCCTCGCGCCGCCCTTCCCAGGCTTCGCCGACCCCCGCACCAGCATCGCTTGCTCCTAGGAAGTGGATGCCCAGGGGCTGACGCCGTCGGCAGAGCTTCCAGCCCCGTTCCACCCGGTTCCTCAACTCCGGCGACTGCGCAGGCGTGCACATCCTCCACTCTTCACCAACGCAGCCTGCCCAAGTGCTTCTCCGCCGAGGACTCCCATCGCCGCCCTCTCTTGTTCTCCAACGTGCACTGACGGTCATGCTCTTCTGCTATGCGCCTCACTCACTTCTTCCTTGGCGCCTGGACGCTCCCGAACATAGTCGCCATCCCGTGCTCCGCCACCTTCCCAACCTCAGGGAGCTCGGCCTCTGCATCGTCGCCCTGGATTTTCCCCTGTGTTTAACATGTTAATTGAGAGAGGGTTGAGCTCATCCTATGAACTGAAACATGCTTCTTCTCGGCTGACATGTTTGAGCTCG
This sequence comes from Triticum aestivum, assembly GCF_018294505.1. Taxonomy (NCBI): domain Eukaryota; kingdom Viridiplantae; phylum Streptophyta; class Magnoliopsida; order Poales; family Poaceae; genus Triticum; species Triticum aestivum. The sequence goes on along the minus strand of NC_057806.1, from coordinate 502,660,236 downwards.
ACCTGTCTCAATCTCCGGGAGGATGTTTTCATATCACAACACGCACATACGTGTACTACTAGTTTGGCAGCCTAGTTGTAGGTCACACCAACTAAATTTGGTCGCTCGATCTGCATTCACTCCGGTCCATCAGGTGGTTCGTTCCAACACTACACACACCTGCTACTGGATTGTTTTTTGGACATGTCAACTGGGAGACATCAACCAGGGTCTGCCCCTCATCGGCAGAGAAGAAGAGCACTGCTGGCTTGTATAGTAGGTTGCAGTTTTAGAAGGAAAATCGGGATAAAAGTTCAAGTGCCGCTGACAGACGCACGTTGATGTGAACGTCCTCGTCAACCGAGGCAGGCTGCTGCTCTATATCCATCACCATCTCTCTTTCTCTCTCTCTCTCTCATGTGAATTTTGGACATTGCCTACTTGTGCACTTCACCGTTGATGCAAAAAAGCTACTACCCCGCTTAGAACTGCTTTTTTTTTCTTGCATCAGAATCTCAACATTCTTCTAAACCTCATTTGAACCTATCTCCCATGAAGCAGGTACTCAAGCTGGGACACTCCGGCACGTCTTGATGTTTCATGTAGGCCTACATTTGTTTTAGATTATGGATTTTTTTGCTACTGCCGACAGAGAACAAGAACGCAGCGACATTTTATTTTGAACTTCCATCTCTTTTGTTGCACATTGTTTAGGATATTGCTAGTTATAAAGCATTTTTTTCTCTGAACTATTTATCTCAGTAAATCTCATGTTAATAACACGGTAATATATACACGAAAACCTGATAACTTACATACAAACATAGTGATAGTTTGAGCTAGAATTTTTTTGTTTAAAACATACTCCCGATAACGTTTGTGTAAATAACATGGTAATACATCCACAATAGAGTTGATAACCCACGTATAAATATCACTGTAACTTTTTTGATTCGGGAGAAAAGTTGTTGGAAAACATACACCCCATTAACTTCTGTGCAAATAGCATGGTAATATGCACACAACTGAAGTGATAATTTATGTACAAACACCACGATAACTTTTTAACCCCGAAGAAAGAAGTTGTTGAAAAACATACCCTCTGGTAATTTCAGTGCAAATAGCATGGTAATGTGCAGACAACAAACGTGATGACTTATGTACAAACACCGCGGTAACTTTTCGTCTCCGGAGAAACAAGTTTGTTAAAACATACCTCCGGTAACTTCAGTGTAAGTAGCATGATAATATATGAACCGTAGACCTAATAATAACTTACATACACACCTCGGTAACTTTGATCAGGGGAAAGAGTTGTTCAAAAACATACCCTAGATAAATTGTAAATAACATGGTAATATACAAACTGCGTATTTGATAACCTGGATGTAAGTACCTCGGTAACATTGACCAAATAAGGAAAAAGTTTGACTAGGTGAAAAATTATTGAGAAAATAATCCCCGTTAATTCTATGTACATATAACGGTAATTCACGCACCGCAAACTTGATAAGTTATGTACAAACACTGTGTTAACTTTTGACTCGGAGAGAAAGATGTTGAAACATACAACGATAAATTGTGTATAAATAACACAGTAATATACATACCACGATCGTGATAATATTCATACAAACACCACGGTAATTTTTGACCCAGGAAAAAGTTGATAAAAACATATCCCTGATAACCTTTGTATAAATAGTATGATAGTTTACTCATGCAGATCTGATAACTTGTGTATGAACATCATGATAACTTTCTAATCTGGGGTTGAAAAAATTGTTGAAAACGTAGACACAATACCTTCTATGTATCTAGCATGATGACTTACACACCGCAAGGTAACTTCGGTACGAAACACCATAGTAAATTTGCCCAGGTGATTTTTTTATGAACACGCGATAACTTCTGCCTAAATAATGTGATAATTTACTCACCGCAGATTTGAGTACTTACGTACAAACACCATGGTAACAATGACTGGAGGGGGGGGGGGGCATTGTTCCAAAACCCGTAGAAATGAGGCTGCCGGTTTGGATTTTCAGTTACTAATCACTGCTTGTTTTGTTTATTCTCGTCACAGGAAGATACAATTAGTATGTAAGCTGTATGTAATCAGTTAAGTGGGCTAGCACAACTGGATGTTGCAGCTTAGTTTCGTGTGGGAGGGTTTGGGTTCGGTTCCCCTTCAATGCCTTTCTTTTTGCCTATTTTAAACTACAAACCTGAAAAAACACGGAAATCTGGCAGGTGGGATCGAAGGGAGAAGAGTGGTGTGGCACTTTTAGCAATCTGGCACACGTGTGTCAAATATCATTGTCCTTTTTTAAAATGGTGTATTACTTTTTTGGAATGTCAAACCTGTTAAGTTTGTTCAAATTTGTAAATAAATATATCAAATCAGTATGATTAGATTCATCATGAAATGAAATTCCATATTCCTTTTGTTTAATATTATGGATCTCGATATATTTTTCTTTGAAAATTGGTCAAAGTTGAATTTTTTTTGACTTTTCAAACTTTGACGTTAATTGAAGAACTTGATCAAAGTTTTAAAAAGTTATCTAAATTGAAGATCTTAATTAATTGTGAGGCCTAAAAAATTTGGAAGCATAGTATATAGTATAAAAGAATTGAAAGAAAGAGCTTTGAGAAATTGTTGACTCGGTCAAAATTGGATGACCAAATTTCAATTAGAGACCTCAATTGAATGCATGCTCTTTAAAATTAGGGAGCTTAGTGTTATAGAGGATGGCGATCACAATGCACACACGCCAATTTCACTGCACGTGCCAAATGGGCCTCACCGAAATCCCTAATTAAGTGGTGCGCTGTATGTGCGCCACTTGTCGCAATCTCGGAATTTTTTCTTTTTCGTAAATGCGTTTATTCTAAATGTTTTATCTCTTAAACCACGTGTCCAAATCGTGAACCATTTTTATTGTTGAATTTCTCGCGTCGAGTTCTTCGAAACTAGATATTGTATTAATAGGTTTCGGTGGTTTTTCTCAAGAAAGAGTAGGAAAATACCCAAAAAAAGAATTCGGAGTCACAATTTTTCCCCACTTTTTTTTCTTTTTCTGAGAGGCACACATCTCGTGAAAAAACGTGTTTTTTTCATTCCTGAGAGGCACAGCTCGGGGATGCAAAAGTTGTTCCTCCACGAGAAGCAAATCTGACTTTTGTGCAAAAAACATATTTTGTGCATCTCGAGAAGCATATCTGTGGCACGTTTTTTTCCTTCTTCAAGAGGTGTGCCTTGCAAAGCAAACATGTGCCTTCATGAAAACCAAATCTGTGCTTTTCACGAAAGAAAAAAAACACATTTTTCCTTCTTCGAGAGGCACAACTCCGCCTCGCAAAGAAAACGTGTGCCTTCACGAAAAGCAAATATTTGCCTCTCACAAAAGGAAAAAAAAATATGTTTTTCTTTTCTTTTTCGAGAAGCACAGTTTTAGCTCTTGTGGAAGCAAACTTGTGCCTCCATGAGAAGCGAATTTGTGCCTCTCACGGAAGGGAAAACAACAAGTTTTTTTTTCCTTTTTAAGAGGCACAGTTTTGCCTCTTGTGAAAGCAAACATATGTCTTTACGAGAAGCAAATATGTACATCTCGCAGAATAAAAAAAATATGTTTTTTCGTGCATTTTAATTTGTTTAAAACGTAGGGTGGATCAGGCAAAAACCAAAAAGCCAGAAAAACTGAAAAAGCTCATCTAAAACTCGAAAGTGCGTACAGAAAAATAAAACAAATAAAACCTCAAGAAAGCGTCCAGAACGCGGCACGTAGCGGCTGAAGGGCTCCCGCAAGGGCTACCCCTCTATTAGTTGCTCTCTCCGCAAACCTATCTGGGCCAACTCTAGTTCACCTAGGTTCCCATTCACAGGATTGGAAACAGACGACCAGATTGGCATTCTGGTCATTAACCTCTCCACGCGACGACACCTCTTCCCTCCTCGCGTAGCAGCGCATCAGGGGACGAAGCGTGCTAGGGCCCTCCATGCATCGTCGTGGTCGCTCGACGACTGAGCAATGCTACTTGTGAGTGATACGTCTGCAAGGTATCTATAATTTTTTTAATTATTTCATGTTATTATATTATCAATCTTGAATGTTTTACATGTATTTACAAGCAATTATATATCTTTTTTGAAACTAATCTATTAACTTAGTGTCCAGTGTTAGCTGCTGTTTTTTTGTCAATTTTTTGTTTTTCAGAATATCAGTACCAAATAAATCCAAATGCCACAAAACTTTTTAAAGATTTTTTATAGACAAAAGAGATACTAGAAGCTTATTTTCGGCAGCACCCACGCACGATTAGTGTGCCGGACCAAGCGAGAGTTACGGTGTAGTAAACGGGCCGCAGTTTTGCCTTGAAGACCCAACACGGGTACCTTTACACCTCCAGCCCACTCTGTCCAATCTCTTGTACCGCCAACACTGACACACTCGTGTCGTCAAAATGTCTGAAAAAAAAATCTTTTCTCATCAAAATTAGCACACAAAAAAATCTTTTCTCATCAAAAACCCCTAAAAAAACTTGTCTTATCAAAAAGAAAAAAAATCAACACTAACACACTGCACTGTTTCCTCAAAAAAAGAAAGAAAAAAGACACACTACACCGTGCCGTTCAACTGTCTCCACTGGCCAAGCCCAAGGCGGCGTGACGGCGGCGACGGCGAGCCAGCGAGCAAACCCCATCAAACATTCTATTTAGGAGTGTCACCACTAGTCATACCACATAGCCCCACATGTACTCTTCGTTGGCATGTCACAATGACAGCGCACATCTTCCGCGGGTAAAGAATGCTTGGCCGATCTTCATAAAAACATTCTAATCTTGTTGGATACTTGTGTTTTTCATAAAGATTTCCAAGATGCTTCCTCCTGTCCCACAAATTAGACAATCTGGCATTCCTTTTTAGCCAGACTTCTCTTCGCAATTTGGTTGCTATCATCATTTTATACGCTATACTTCTTAAAAATTTCACACCCAACAATCGCTAATATTTCTTGTACACTGTGATATACTCATTATGACCAAAACATCCATGAGAATAAAATACCTCCTCAACCCGTGCTCTAATCCATGTGGCAGACGTGGGCTCAATCAACTTAGAAACAAAACGAGGCCGGTTTGGAGCAATACATCCATAGAGGTAATAACATCAGTGGTGCTTAAACTTGCCATGGATGTTCACTTTGATGCCTAAACTTAAAAAATACAATGAACTGGTTCTAAAACTTGGCAGTATGATTCAAATACAGTTCATATCATGTACAGATACGTATGTGTGGCTGAATAGACATGTCAGCATGGGAGGGGTCCACCTGATGTGTAGGAAAAGATAGACTTACAAGATGACCGTGTGGCTGAATAGACATGTCAGCATGGGAGGGGTCCACCTGATGTGTAGGAAAAGATAGACTTACAAGATGACCGTCTGGTCCCACCTGACAGTGCACAAAAAAAAACATGGTGCGTGACTCGAACTGGAGACCTCGAGCAAGACAAGACTTATGCTAACCACGTTGTCCAGAAATATTACTGTCCTCTTTGCATCAATACACTTTATCAGCACTAATACACCTGTGCAGTTAAATGGGCTGGACGCAGTGCGGCCCATTTTTCTCATGTTAGTTGGTTTTCCTTTTTTTTAGAAATTATAAAAACATGGAAACTACAATAAAAATAATAAATAAATGTTAGTTTTAAATATTCACCAAATTAAATATTACTTAAGAATTTTTATAATCTTTGAATATTTTTAAAGCATTCACATATTTAATAAAATAATTTCAATATTTTAAAAATGTTAAATTAATTTTAACAATCTTCATATTTTCCAATAATATTCACGTGGTCCTTCTTTAGAATGTTAGGATTTTTTATGTGGCGCTTCCACATATGAGTTTTCTTATTTTTTTGGAATTTGTAAAATATATTTAAATTACTTTAATAGTACTAAAAATAAATTTGAATGTTCTTGTCCTATAAATAATATGCAGACAAAAATAGCTTACTTCTAAAAATGTTAATGTAATTTTCACAAATATTTACATGCATTTTAATTATAAAAATGTATGTATACTTTGAAACTATTCACTCGAGGATCTATGACCCTGGGGGCACACTAGGACATTATTTTTTCCCTCAATATCTTTAAATTTATTTTTATTTGAAAATATATCTTTTGACAAACACATAAACTTTATTAAAATATGAGAACATGTTTTAAAACTAGAAATACATGTCCTCAAAGCATGGACACTTTATATACTACTTGAATATTTGTGTAATTTCTAATAAAAAGAAAATAACACATGGAAAATGGGCGTGAGAGCAGCCCATTTAAGTCCACGACTCATGCTGGTTGATAAAGCATAGGGATGCATATTGTGAACAAGTCATGTGCTGGGTGAAGTGGTTGGCCTAGCCTTTTGACTGCGTGATGTTTCAAGTTCAAATCCTAGCTGCTATTTATTATTGTGATGTTTCAAGTTCAAATCCTAGCCGCTAGTTAATTTTGTTTATTTATTGTTGTGTGCACTGATAGGTAGGACCCGATGGTCATTCAGACATGCACTTCCAAGTTAGTCTGTCCCAGCACTGCAGGTGGGGCCCCCTCCACGGTGGCATGTCTAGTCAACAAATGCATACATATATGTACATGATTTGAACCGTATTTGCACCAGGCTACCAAGTTTTAGAACCAATTCGGTGTATTTTTCAAGTTCAGGCACCAAAGTGAACATCCATGGCAAGTTTAAGCACCACTGGTGTTATTACCTCTACATCCATAGGGTTTCATCATCTCAGGTCTAGGTAGCCGGTTGTGGTTCCAAATTTCTCTCATTAGGCGTTTTTTTAGCAACTCTCATTAGGCGTAAGAGCGTGTTTGGAAATATTAAGGGAAGGGGAATGGGAGTTTAGAGTAGGGAGTTGGGCCGAGATTAGACATGGGATAAGTCGTTTTATTCCCAATCCTCTGTTTGGTGCGTGATAGGAGTTATGTCTGAGAATTTGAGAAGAAATTATACTTCCTTGTTTGGTTCATGGGAATTGACATTGGACTAGACATGGGAAGTTAGGATGAACGATTAAGATTGACTCACTTAAACAATTCCCTTCCAACTCCCATCCCCTCCCCTGTTAATAAAACGGTGGGAGCTGGAGTCTCAAGTCCCATGCCTCTTCTCTTGTGAATTCTCAATCCTCCAACCAAACAATAGATTTGAAATCTCATGCCCCTTCAATTCTCATTCCTTGGCTCTAATTACCCCCAACCAAACACGTTGTAAGTGGTTGTGTCTCACTGCGGACGAGACACAATCAGTCCTACAAGGGTCAGCTATTTTTTTTTTGAGAAATACAAGGGTTAGCTTATTTTCGGCAGCACCCACGCACGATTAGTGGGCTGGACCAAGCGAGAGTTACGGCATGCATATAAATGGGTATAAAACGGGCCGCAGTTTTGCCTTGAAGACCCAACACGGGTACCTTTACACCTCCAGCCCACTCTGTCCAATCTTGTTCCTCCAACACTGACACACTTGTCTCGTCAAAAAGGAAAAAAAACACTGACACACCGCGCCGTTCAACTGTCTACACTGGCCAAGCCCATCACCACCAGACCACCTCCCACGCCACGCGCACCAGGGCTGAATTGGACAGGATGGAGCGGTTGCCGGCCGCTCGATTTTCTCTCTATTTTGAGTTTCGAAATTGGGAGTTTGAACCATCGGATTCGTTTTTTTTCGAATACACACGAGTGTGCGTATCATATATTATAGAAGGAAAGGATAGAGACCCTCCACACATGAAAGATACAATGTTATTTACAGGTAGCCCTCGGCCACCCCACCCGACTAGCTAATTAGCGGACTACTCGTTACTCTCCCACAATGCAAGGCCCAACATAAACCTCTCAACTTCCCCTTGTAGTAGTCCTGCCTGCTTCCATGCCCTTGCTTCGACAACGATGTTCTTGAGCACCTTTTGTGTGGATGGCGCCTCATCCACAGCTCCCATAGGGCCAAGATAGATATTGTCCTAGCCAATTTCTGGTGTTGCCCAATATCTTCCTGCCTGATGCACCACTCCGGAAGTGACTCCGTTGCCGTTGGAGCCCTGTCTGGTTGTCCCAAGGCCAGACACACCTTGCTCCAAACCTCCCGAGCGAAGACACATCCGATCATGATGTGTGTGATGGTCTCTTCGTGCTGGCCACAGAATGGACACGGGCTTTGGTGGGGGAGGCCCCTCCTAGCAAGGCGGTCAGAGGTCCAGCATCTATTCTTCATGGCCAGCCAAATGAAAAACCGACGTTGCAAGGGCGCCCGTGACACCCATGTGAACTCCGCCGTTGGTGCAATCTCAAGTCCCGCAAACTTGGCCGCGTATGCTGATCGCGCCGAGAACATGCCATCCTTCTCCCACGCCCAAAGAATCTTGTCTGGCGCATCCTCCCGGAGGGCCACACCCTCCACTCGCTGCCATAGTCCCAGGAACTGCCTGAGCATGTCGGCCGTAAGCTCAGGCTCGATGTCCTCTGCCCATGAATGATTAGTGAGCGCTTCTGCTACTGTCCGTGAGGATCTCACTTGTCTCGATACCTTGGAGTAGAGCATGGGTGCCAGGTCTTGGATTCGGAAGCCGTCGACCCACTTGTCCTCCCAAAAGCGTGTGTCCTGCCCATGCCCCACTGTAGCTGTTGTCGCCGCGCGAAAGAGTGCTCTGGACTCCGCTGGGATTGCGATTTGGAAATCTGCCCATGGTCTTGTATGATCCGTATGTTGTAGCCACGGCCATCTGGCCATCATCGCGGTGTTCAACCACCTCAGGTTTGGTATGCCGAGACCACCGGCCCACCTAGGGCGGCACACCAAATCCCACGCCACGACGCAATTGCCACCACGCACATCCATCTTACCACACCAGAGAAAACCACGACAAATCTTCATTAGGGCGGTGAGGGTCTTTGGAGGTACGTTCATGGCGAGCATGGCATGAATCGGGATTGCACATAGTACAGAGAGAATGAGGATGAGCCGTCCACTTTTTGGTAGGGTAGCGGCCTTCCAGTTGGGCAGGCGGTTAGCGAACTTCTCCACCAAGTATTGGAACTGTGCCGGAGTGGTCGGAGACGGATGACATCTCGGATCGGTGCCTAGTAGCGGCTCTATATATTTCCAGGGCGGCATGGGGGCACCCGTGTCCCGGGCGAGGTAATCCATCAGCTCTCGCGAGATCTAGGTCTCTCTCTTTCTCCTCTTCCCGGCCGCCGGTGGAGTGTGGACTGAGGGGCGGCGCACAGGAGGAAGAGGGTATGGGGCGCCGTTACCGGGAGGCAAGCGCAGGGCCTACGGAGATGCCGACGCGTTCCCTCGCAAGCGCCGGGCGACGGCGGAGGCGGAGGTGCCGGACTGGACGTCGATCCACCCCGACATCACCAGCCTCATCGCCGAGCGGCTGCTGGCCGAGGACGTGACGGAGTACATGCGGTTCCGCCTCGTGTGCTCCCACTGGCGCACGTCGACGGCCAGCCCGCAGGATGCCACGCTGGCCGACCGCCACTTCCACCCGCGCGGCTGGGTCGCGCTCTGTGACGGCAACGGCGTCCGCCTGGTCGAGGACGCCGCGATCACCTTCTTCCACACTGCCACCAGCAGGATCCGCAGGCTCCCCCTGCCGGGGCTCCGGCGGCACCGGATCGTCGGCTTCACAGACGGCCTCCTAATCGTGCTCGACACCCGCGCCGCCGTCATCCACGTCGTCCACCCCTTCACCCGCGTCGTCGTCGAGCTGCCCCACCTCGCCACCTTCTTCCACTGCATGCTCAGGAAGCAGGAGTCGTTCACCACGGCCATGGACTCGTTCGTCTGGATGAACGCCACCGTGTGCGTCGTGAGCCCCAGCTCCATTGCCGTCGTGATCTGGTTCCTAAACACGCCCCTGGTGATCTGCGCTCAGCCCGGTGACAAGGGCTGGAAGATCATCCACACCGATATCCAGCTCTCCAACACTCTGCCGTTCGACGGCGGGCTCTACGGCGTGACGCGAGTCGGGAGGCAGCTGCTGCAGGTGTATCCAGTTCCTCATGATCCACACGCCAATCCGGTGGTCGCTGAGGTGCCAGAGGAGCTTGGTGACCCTGAGAGCTGCCTCTACTACCTCGTGGAGTCCATGGGAGCCGTGCTTGTCGCCGTCCTGCACAGGGTTGTCCGAGACACTTTCGGCCCCGTGACGAGCACGCTCTTCAGGGTGGATCTCCGCCACCGAGAGCTCGTGTGGGTGACCAGCCTCGGCGACCGGGCGCTATTCATCAGCCGCGACCGGTGCTTGTCCGTCTCGTCCAGGGATTTCCCTTCGATCAGCGGCAACTCTGTCTACTTCGCCAGGCCCGGCGAGGACCCTGTCGAGGTGTACTCACTTTGTGACGGCTCGTTCGAGAGCACGGTGACGGCGAGCCAGTCACGCAACATCAGGAATGGGGTGCTTCCGACCTCGGTGCGGCCTTTTACCCTCGCCGACCATCTGGCCACCTACTGCCGCCACCGCGAGTGGACGAGAGGGCTCATGTTTCACGAGTACTGCTGCATGTGCCCTACTTGGAGCGAGCTGTGGAAGAGGATGGTTGCGCAGGATTCGGAAGTCGTCGTTCCGAGGCTGAGAACAATGGAGCGCGAGCTGAAGAAGCAAGAACTGCCTGACCTTCTCAGCTCTGCTAGAACACTATCTGAACTTCTGAAGCAGTGAGAGCTGTGATTACAGTAGAGTGAGTCATTCGCAATGCCAATGGCGCGTTATGGCATAGCGCACGCACCATTACGGTTGTTGCATTGAGTTGGTGAAGGTGTCATTTATTGAGTTTATGCTGCAGCCAACTCATGCAAAAGTCTGAACTATGGGATAGTATACTTACCCCAACAGTCATATTAGCGTGGCAGTAGTGGGTTCAGCAAAACAATTTTTCTTTTCTTTTTTAGAACAGCAAAACAATTTGGGGAATGGCGGCCATGCCATTCCTTCGCCACAACCGTCACAACTGCCACACACGCGCGAATCCTATTATGAGTTTCTGACTGGCCCCTGGTATTCCTCCTGCGTCGTGCCGTCGTAGTGTTTGGAACGAGGGATCAGGGATGAGCCTCCGCCCTTGCTGCCTCTGCTTCACGGAGCGGCTACGTCGCAGGCACGCCCGTAACATGGTTGCCATCGCCCTGCAAAAAGGAGCACACAAGGGTACACGTAAATAAAACGTGCGAAATTGCTCAACAAGCTTGAGTCACACACGGTTTTTGGCCACTCTGGCCAATTCTGTTTTTCTTTTGAAACGCGGTCTTTTAGGGCCTGGTTCATTAAAACAGGTCGAAGAAACTTGGCGAAAACCGCCTGCAAAAGCAAGGCACACAGGACGACCTGGAAAATAGTAGACAAAACTTACTACAGTTATGGGTCTGAGCTAAATTGCGAGGAGATAAATCATTTTGTTTCATGGATTAAAGATGTTGAGACTTTTAAGATGAATTATCATATCCCTCCTAGTTATTCTCAATACGTGCCACTAGTGCACGTCTTGAACTACGGTAACATCCATCGAGATATTATGGGTAACATTTTTCCTATTGTGTCATCATTGCATTTTTTGCATAGATTCTTTTAAGCTAAACTACATTCTGCTAAGTATGTTATTATGATGTTCTTTGATGGTAACTCCCAACGGATTGTATACCTAGTCTTATGAAAATGAAAGGTGACATGAAGATTGTTGGCTTACGGCCAAGTTGGCCTACGATTCACCGTAGTGCATACATGATTCATCGAAGCAATGACATCCTCACAATCAAAGATCGCAGAGAACTACTTGGAGGCAACATCAAGCGCAACCCACAAATGGGAGACATGTTCATTTGTATTCCCCATAATGGAGAATCAGGGGTTTACCTGTTTTATGCTATTTTACCTTCGAGAGAGAGTAGGAGGTCTTAGGTAGTTATGTGCTACATTGTGCTAGAATGATGAGCTAGTTCTTATATGACTATGATGATGAGTTGTTATCATGATAATGATGATGATGAGTTATGTGCTATGACCTTTGTGCTAGAATGATGAGCTAGTTCCTATATATATAACTATGATGATGAGTTATTATTATTATTATTATTATTATTATTATTATTATTATTATTATTATTATGTATGGGTTCTTATATGAATATGATGATGAGTTATTATGATCATGTTGAGTTGGTTATGTGCTACATTGTGCTAGAATGATGAGCTAGTTCTTATATGACTATGATGATGAGTTGTTATCATGATGATGACGATGAATGATACGTCTCCAACGTATCTATAATTTTTGATTTGTTCCATGCTATTATATATATATATATATATATATATATATTCTATTTTGGATGTTTAATGAGCTTATTTATACACTTTTATATTATTTTTGGGACTAACCTATTAATCGGAGGCCTAGCCCAAACTCCTGTTTTTTTTTCCTATTTCAGTGTTTCGCAGAAAAAGAATATCAAACAGAATGAAACCTTCGGGAGCGTGATTTTTGGAACAAACGTGATCCAGGGGACTTGGAGTGGACGTCAAGCAATCAACGAGGAGGCCACGAGGCAGGGGGCGCGCCTAACCCCTTGGCGCGTCCTCCACCCTCGTTGGCCCCTCGTGGCTCCACCAACCTACTTCTTCCTCCTATATATACCTACGTACCCTGAAAACATCAGAGGGCACCACGAAAACCTAATTCCACCGCTACAACCTTCTGTACCCGTGAGATCCCATCTTGGGGCCTTTTCCGGCGCTCCGCCGGAGGGGGCATTGATCATGGAGGGCTTCTACATCAGCACCATAGCCTCTCCGATGATGTGTGAGTAGTTTACCTCAAACCTTCGGGTCCATAGTTATTAGCTAGATGGCTTCTTCTCTCTCTTTGGATCTCAACACAAAGTTCTCCTCGATTCTCTTGAAGATCTATTTGATGTAATCTTCTTTTGCGGTGTGTTTTTCGAGATCCGATGAATTGTGGGTTTATGATCAAGATTATCTATGAACAATATTTGAATCTTCTCTGAATTCTTTTATGTATGATTGGTTATCTTTGCAAGTCTCTTTGAATTATCAGTTTGGTTTGGCCTACTAGATTGATCTTTCTTGCAATGGGAGAAGTGCTTAGCTTTGGGTTCAATCTTGCGGTGCTCGATCCCAGTGACAGCAGGGGAAACGATACGTATTGTATTGTTGCCATCGAGGATAAAAAGATGGGGGTTATATCATATTGCATGATTTTATCCCTTTACATCATGTCATCTTGCTTAAAGCGTTACTCCGTTCTTATGAACTTAATACTCTAGATGCATGCTGGATAGCGGTCGATGTGTGGAGTAATAGTAGTAGATGCAGGCAGGAGTCAGTCTACTTGTCATGGACGTGATGCTGATAACCCACAAGTATAGGGGATCGCAATAGTTTTCGAGGGTAGAGTATTCAATCCAAATTTATTGATTCGACACAAGGGGAGCCAAAGAACATTCTAAAGTATTAGTAGCTGAGTTGTCAATTCAACCACACCTGAAAACTTAATATCTGCAGCAAAGTATTTAGTAGCAAAGTAATATGATAGTAGTGATAACGGTGATGAAAGGTAACGGTAGCAAAAGTAATATTTTTGGTGTTTTGTATTGTTGATAACAATAGCAACGGAAAAGCAAATAAGCGAAGAACAATATATGGAAAGCTCATAGGCAATGGATCGGTGATAGAGAATTATGCCGGATGCGGTTCATCATGTAACAGTCATAACATAGAGTGACACAGAACTAGCTCCAGTTCATCAATGTAACGTAGGCATGTATTCCGAATATAGTCATACGTGCTTATGGAAAGAACTTACATGACATCTTTTGTCCTACCCTCTCGTGGCAGCGGGGTCCTATTGGAAACTAATGGATATTAAGGCCTCCTTTTAATAGAGTACCGGACCAAAGCATTAACACATAGTGAATACATGAACTCGTCAAACTACGGTCATCACCGGGAGTGGTCCCGACTATTGTCACTTCCGGGTTGCCGGATCATAACACATAGTAGGTGACTATAGACTTGCAAGATAGGATCAAGAACTCTCATATATTGATGAAAACATAATAGGTTCAGATCTGAAATCATGGCACTCGGGCCCTAGTGACAAGCATTAATCATAGCAAAGTCATAGCAACACCAATCTCAGAACATAGTGGATACTAGGGATCAAACCCTAACAAAACTAACTCGATTACATGATAAATCTCATCCAACCCATCACCGTCCAGCAAGCCTACGATGGAATTACTCATGGACGACGGTGAGCATCATGAAATTGGTGATGGAGGATGGTTGATGATGACGATGGCGATGGATTCCCCTCTCCGGAGCCCCGAACGGACTCCAGATCATCCCTCCCGAGAGAGTTTAGGGCTTGGCGGCGGCTCCGTATCATAAAACATGATGAATCCTTCTCTCTGGGTTTTTTCTCCCCGAAAGTGAATATATGGAGTCAGGGTTGAGGTTGGTGGAGCGTCAAGGGGCCCATGAGGCAGGGGGGGCGCGCCCCCACACTCATGGACAGGTGGAGGCCCCCCTGACGTGGATCTTCCTTCCAGTATTTTTTATATATTCCAAAATAATTCTCCGTTGATTTTCAGGTCATTCTGAGAACTTTTATTTCTGCACAAAAATAACACCATGGCAATTCTGCTGAAAATAGCATCAGACCGGGTTAGTTCGATTCAAATCATGCAAGTTAGAGTCCAAAATAAGGGCAAAAGTGTTTGGAAAAGTAGATACGACGAAGACGTATCAACTCCCCCAAGCTTAAACCTTTGCTTGTCCTCAAGCAATTCAGTTGATAAACTGAAAGTGATAAAGAAAAACTTTTACAAACTCTGTTTGCTCTTGTTGTTGTAAATATGTAAAGCCATCATTCAAGTTTTCAGCAAAGATTATGAACTAACCATATTCACAATAACATTTAGGTCTCATGTTTACTCATATCAATGACATAATCAACTAGCGAGCAATAATAATAAATCTCGGATGACAACACTTTCTCAAAACAATCATGATATGCTATGACAGGATGGTATCTCGCTAGCCCTTTCTGAGACCGCAAAACATAAATGCAGAGCACCTTTAAAGATCAAGGACTGACTAGACATTGTAATTCATGGTAAAAGAGATCCAGTCAAGTCATACTCAATGTAAATTAACAGTAATGGATGCAAATGACAACGGTGCTCTCCAACTGGTGCTTTTTAATAAGAGGGTGATGACTCAACATAAAAGTAAATAGATAGGCCATTCGCAGAGGGAAGCAGTGATTTGTAGAGGTGCCAGAGCTCGGTTTTGAAATAGATATGAATAATATTTTGAGCGGCATACTTTCATTGTCAACATAACAACCAAGAGATGGCGATATCTTCCATGCTACACACATTATAGGCGGCTCCCAAACAGAATGGTAAAGTTTATACTCCCCCTCCAGCAACAAGCATCAATCCATGGCTTGCTCGAAATAACGAGTGCCTCCAACTAACAACAATCCCGGGGGAGTTTTGTTTGCAGTTATTTTGATTTGATTTGCATAAAGCATGGGACTGGGCATCCCGGTGACCAGCCATTTTCTCGTGAGTGAGGAGCGGAGTCCACTCCTCTTGAGAATAACCCGCCTAACATGGAAGATACGGACAACCCTAGTTGATACATGAGCTATTCGAGCATACAAAACAAAATGTTTATTTGAAGGTTTAGAGTTTGGCACATACAAATTTACTTGGGACGGCAGGTAGATATCGTATATAGGTAGGTATGGTGGACTCATATGGAACAACTTTGGGGTTTATGGAGTTGGATGCACAAGCAGTAATCCCGTTTAGTACAAGTGAAGGCTAGAAAAAGACTGGGAAGCGACCAGCTAGAGAGCGACAACAGTCATGAACATGCATTAAAATTAATCAACACCGAATGCAAGCATGAGTAGGATATAATGCACCATGAACATAAATATCATAGAGGCTAAGTTGATTTTGTTTCAACTACATGCGTGAACACGTGCCAAGTCAAGCCACTCAAATCATTCAAAAAAGGATACCACCCTATCATACCACATCACAACCATTTTAATAGCATGTTGACACGCAAGGTAAACCATTATAAGCTCCTAGCTAATTAAGCATGGCATAAGCAACTATAATCTCTAATTGTCATTGCAAACATGTTTATTCATAATGGGCTGAATCAGGAACGATGAACTAATCATATTTACAAAAACAAGAGAGGTCGAGTTCATACCAGCTTTTCTCATCTCAATAAGTTCATCATATAATCATCATTATTGCCTTTCACTTGCACGACTCACTTGCACGGCCGAATAGTGTGGATAATAATAATAGTGCACGTGCATCGGACTAAGCTGAAATCTGCAAGCATTCAATTCAAGAGAGAAGACAAGGTAATATGGGCTCTTTGTTAGATCAACAATAATGCATATGAGAGCCACTCAATCATTTTAATCATGGTCTTCTCCTCTTGACCCCCAAAGAACAAGAAAAGAAATAAAACTATTTACACGGAAAAGCTCCCAACAAGCAAAAGAAGAACGATAAATATTTTTGGGTTTTCTTTTTAATTACTACTACAAGCATGGAAAGTAGACTAATTAAAAGCTACAACCAAATTTTTTGTCTTTCTTAAGGTTTATTAAACACACCAGAAGAAAGCATAAAAAAGGAATATAAACTAGCATGGATGATACAGTGAAAAAGTATGAGCACCGACAACTAGCAATGAGTGTGTGAACATGAATGTAATGTCGGTGAGAAATACGTACTCCCCAAGCTTAGGCTTTTGGCCTAAGTTGGTCTATGGCCACGGCTGGCCTGGCGGATATCCAAAGTTATAGTTGGGGTCGTACTGAGATGCAGCATCTATTGCCTCATGAGCTACCGCTTGGAGACGGGCCGTCTCCGTCCTCCTCTTATACTCGTCCGCCTCCTCCCTGGTTATAATATATCTCCCTTTTGCCTGAGAGTTAAATAAAGCAGGAGCAGGGAGAGCGACGTGATAGGTGCGTCGTCTGTCAAAGATTACTCGGTACTGGACGAACTGATCGTTCCTCTCAACAAACTAATGACGAACCATGGCCTCATAATCTAAATAAACAGGAGGCAACTCAATATCATACCCACGTATGGGTATATCAAGAAAATTAGCTAGACAGGTTGCATAAATTCCATGAAAGAAATCTCCATTAAATCTATTATTATGCAACCTACGTGCAACAATGGCTCCCAAATTATAGTGTTTATCTCCTAATACAGCACTCTTGAGAACACTGAGGTCAGGGACACACCCGTGACATGCTTCATCCTTACCATTTATGCACCTACCTATGAAGAGAGCAAAATAATGTATAGCAGGAAAATGAATGCTCCCTATGGTAGCTTGTGTTATATCTCTAGATCCCTCACAGTTATACTAGCAAGAAAATCTCTAAACTCAGATTTGCGAGGCACTAGTGCTGCCCCATTGTGGAAGTTTGCAAGAAGTATTAAAATCCTCTAAGTCCATAGTATAATAATTTTCATAAAGATCAAATAGGACAGTTTGAGAATTGCGTGATGATGAAAATTCAAACCTTCTCACAAAGGAATCAGTGAGATCGTGGTATTGGCGGCACTTATCTGCCTCGAAGCTCTCAAGATCGGCATTACACACATAGGCATTAAATTCTTCCTTGATTCCTGCTCGATCCATAAAGTCCTCTAACGGCCATTCACAAGCCCGCACCTGAGCTTCCCTCGGTGGTTCGTCGTCGGCATCGCGTATTGCGAGCCTGGATCCTTGCTTCCTTGAAGGACCACCTTGGTACATTTTGCTAAACATATTTCTTCCTCTAAAAAATTTCTGAAATTTTTAGTAACTTCAAAATAAAAGTGAAACAAACTCAACAAAATCGATAGCAACTACTCCACAAGTGCCTAGAGGATATATCATGCATTAAAACTAATTTTGACCCTATAAATTTGACATGAAAGCTCAAGAACAGGGTCACCTAAGCAGCAAAAATATGCAATGAATAAAGCACTAGAACAAAAACTAATTGGACCATTGGAGGAGTCACATACCAAAGAACAATCCCCCAAAGCAGTTTTGTGAATGGAGCTTTGAGCTAGGAGATCGAAAATGGCAGCAAGATGAGCTTGGACTCGGGTTTGAGCTAGCTAGTGATGTTTGTGGGAGGAAGAAGGAGTGTGTGGTAGCTGAAATAAGTGGAGGGGAGCCACCATGGGCCCATGAGGCAGGGGGCACGCCCAGGGGGTAGGGCATGCCCTCCACCCTCGTGGCCAGGTGCTTGCTCCCCCTGCTGTGTTCTTAGTGCCAGATATTCTCAAATATTCTAGAAAAATCATATTTAAATTTCAGGGCATTTGGAGAACTTTTATTTTCGGGGTATTTTTTATTGCATGGAAAATTCAGAAAACAGACAGAAATTACTGTTTTTGCTTTATTTAATATAAATATCAGAAAGTAAAAAGAGGGTCGAGAGAGTTGTGTTATCTAAATTCATCCATCTCATGCTCATCAAAAGGAATCCAGTAACAAGGTTGATCAGGTCTTGTTAACAAACTCATTCCAAATAACAATGGAACCGGATAATTTTCGAATAACACTAGGTTACCTCAACGGGGATATGCATGTCCCCAACAATAAGGATATCATATTTCTTCTTGACAGTAGGAATGGGAAATTCAAAACCTCTAATTGTAATAGTTGGAATTTTTCCAATAGAATTGATACTATGGACTTGAGGTTGTTTCCTCGGAAAGTGTACCGTATGCTCATTACCATTAACATGAAAAGTGACATTGCCTTTGGTGCAATCAATAACAGCCCCTGCAGTATTCAAAAAGGGTCTTCCAAGAATAATAGACATACTATCATCCTTAGGAATATCAAGAATAACAAAGTCCGTTAAAATAGTAACGTTTGCAACCACAACAGGCACATCCTCACAAATACCGACATGTATAGCAGTGGATTTATCAGCCATTTGCAAAGATATTTCAGTAGGTGTCAACTTATTCAAATCAAGTCTACAATATAAAGAGAGAGGCATAACACTAACACCGGCTCCAAGATCACATAAAGCAGTTTTAACATAGTTTCTTTTAATGGAGCATGGTATAGTTGGTACTCTGGGATCTCCTAGTTTCTTAGGTATTCCACCCTTAAAAGTGTAATTAGCAAGCATGGTGGAAATTTCAGCTTCCGGTATCTTTCTTTTATTAGTAACAATATCTTTCATATATTTAGCATAAGGATTCGTTTTAAGCATATCAGTCAAACACATGTTCACTAGAAGCATGCAAAGTCCTATCGTTTTTCTTTTTCTTCCTTTTTAGAAGGACTAGGTACATCAATATTATTTCTCTGAGAATCTTGCTCAATTCTCTTAAGATGGCCTTTAGGATACAAAGGTTCTTGAGTCATTTTACCAGTTCTAGTAGCCACTCTAACATCAAAATCATTATTTTTACTATTCAATTCATTGAGCAAATCATTCTGAGATTTGAGTACTTGTTCTACTTGAGTGGTAACCATAGAAGCATGTTCACTAATAAGTTTTAGTTCACCTTTAAAATTAGCCATATAATCACTCAAGTGTTCAATCATATAAGCATTATATTTTAATTGTCTACCAACATAAGCATTAAAATATTCTTGCTTAACCATAAAGTTATCAAACTCATCTAAGCACTGGCTAGCAAACTTAGTAGGAGGGATTTCATCTTTATCATATCTATAGAGAGAATTTACCTTTACTACCTGTGTCGGGTTATCAAGACCATGTACTTCTTCAACAGGCGGTAAATTAAGACCATGTATTTCTTCAATAGGAGGTAAATTCTTAACATCTTCATCTTTAATGCTTTTTTCTTTCATAGATTTCTTTGCCTCTTGCATATCTTCAGGACTGAGAAATACAATACCCCTTTTCTTCGGAGTTGGCTTAGGAGTTGGTTCAGGAATTGGATCAGGGATTGGATCAGTAAGTGTCCAATTATTTTCATTAGTCAACATATTATTCAATAGAATTTCAGTTTCATCTGGTGTTCTTTCCCTGAAAACACAACCAGCACAACTATCCAGGTGGTCTCTGGAAGTATCGGTTAGTCCATTATAAAAGATATCAAGTATTTCATTTTTCTTAAGAGGATGATCAGGCAAAGCATTAAGTAATTGGAGAAGCCTCCCCCAAGCTTGTGGGAGACTCTCTTCTTCAATTTGCACAAAATTATATATTTCCCTTAAAGCAACTTGTTTCTTATGAGCGGAGAAATATTTAGCAGAGAAGTAATAAATCATATCCTGGGGACTACACACACAACCAGGATCAAGAGAATTAAACCATATCTTAGCATCACCCTTTAATGAGAACAGAAATATCTTAAGGATATAATAGTAGCGAGTTTTCTCATTATTAGTGAACAGGGTGGCTATATCATTTAATTTGGTAAGATGTGCCACAACAGTTTCAGATTCATAGCCATAGAAAGGATCAGATTCAACCAAAGTAATTATATCAGGGTCGACAGAGAATTCATAATCCTTATCAGTAACAAAGATATGTGAAGTAGCATAAGAAGGATCATATTTCATTCTACCATTCAGAGTTTTTTGTTTCAGCTTAGCTAATAATTTCTTAAGATCACTCCTATCATTGCAAGCAGGAAAATATCTAGCAGTTTCTTCATCCATAACATAGCCCTCGGGCACAACAGGTAATTCATATCTAGGGGGAGAATCTTCATCATCACTTTCATCAATATTACCAGTTTCTATAATTTCATTCTCTCTAGCCCTAGCAAGTTGTTCATCAAGAAATTCACCAAGTGGCACAGTAGTATCAAGCATAGAAGTAGTTTCATCATAAGTATCATGCATAGCAGAAGTGGCATCATCAATAAGATGCGACATATCAGAATTAATAGCAGAAGCAGGTTTAGGTGTCGCAAGCTTACTTAAAACAGAAGGTGAATCAAGTGCAGAGCTAGATGGCAGTTCCTTACCTCCCCTCGTAGTTGAGGGATAAATCTTGGTTCTTGGATCTTTAAAGTTCTTCATAATGATAAGAAGATATAAATCCCAAGTGACTCAAAGAATAGAGCTATGCTCCCCGGCAACGACGCCAGAACATAGTCTTGATAACCCACAAGTATAGGGGATTGCAACAATTTTCGAGGGTAGAGTATTCGACCCAAATTTATTGATTCGACACAAGGGGAGCCAAAAATATTCTAAAGTATTAGCAGCTGAGTTGTCAATTCAACCACACCTGGAAAATCAATATCTGCAGCAAAGTATTCAGTAGCAAAGTAATATGATAGTAGTGATAACGGTGGTAAAAGGTAACGGTAGCAAAAGTAATATTTTTGGTGTTTTGTAGTGATGATAACAATAGCAGCGGAAAAGTAAATAAGCGAAGAACAATATATGGAAAGCTCGTAGGCAATGGATCGGTGATAGAGAATTATGCCGGATGCGCTTCATCATGTAACAGTCATAACATAGGGTGACACAGAACTAGCTCCAGTTCATCAATGTAATGTAGGCATGTATTCCGAATATAGTCATACATGCTTATGGAAAGAACTTGCACGACATCTTTTGTCCAACCCTCCCGTGGCAGCGGGGTCCTATTGGAAACTAAGGGATATGAAGGCCTCCTTTTAATAGAGTACCAGACCAAAGCATTAACACATAGTGAATACATGAACTCCTCAAACTACGGTCATCACCGGGAGTGGTCCCGACTATTGTCACTTCAGGGTTGTCGGATCATAACACATAGTAGGTGACTATAGACTTGCAAGATATGATCAAGAACTCTCATATATTGATGAAAACATAATAGGTTCAGATCTGAAGTCATGGCACTCGGGCCCTAGTGACAAGCATTAAGCATAGCAAAGTCATAGCAACATCAATCTCAGAACATAGTGGATACTAGGGATCAAACCATAACAAAACTAACTCGATTACATGATAAATCTCATCCAACCCATCACCGTCCAGCAAACCTACGATGGAATTACTCATGCACGGCGGTGAGCATCATGAAATTGGTGATGGAGGATGGTTTATGATGACGATGGCGACGGATTCCCCTCTCCGAAGCCCCGAACGAACTCCAGATCAGCCCTCCCGAGAGAGTTTAGGGGTTGGCGGCGGCTCCGTATCGTAAAACGTGATGAATCCTTCTCTCTGGTTTTTTTCTCCCTGAAAGTGAATATATGGAGTCAGGGTTGAGGTCGGTGGAGTGTTAGGGGGCCTCCACCTGTCCATGAGGCAGGGGGCGCGCCCAGGGGGGTAGGGCGCGCCCCCCACCCTCGTGGACAGGTGGAGGTCCCCTGATGTGGATCTTCCTTCCAGTATTTTTTATATATTTCAAAATAATTCTATGTTGATTTCAAGTCATTTCGAGAACTTTTATTTCTGCACAAAAATAACACCATGGCAATTCTGCTGAAAACAACGTCAGTCCAGGTTAGTTCCATTCAAATCATGCAAGTTAGAGTCCAAAACAAGGGCAAAAGTGTTTGGAAAAGTAGATACGACGGAGACGTATCATATGCCTATATACATGATCATACCTAGATATTCTCATAACTATGCTCAATTCTATCAATTGCTTGGCAGTAATTTGTTCACCCACCATAATACTTATGCTATCTTAAGAGAAGCCACTAGTGAAACCTATGGCCCCGGGTCTATTTTCCATCATACAAGTTTCCAATATATTTTATTTTGCAATCTTTACTTTCAATTTATGTCATAAAAAG
Organism: Triticum aestivum; assembly: GCF_018294505.1. Taxonomy (NCBI): domain Eukaryota; kingdom Viridiplantae; phylum Streptophyta; class Magnoliopsida; order Poales; family Poaceae; genus Triticum; species Triticum aestivum. The sequence continues at coordinate 502,637,346 of NC_057806.1, read as the reverse complement.
ACCAAAAATATTTATCTTATTATTATTATCTCTATCAGATCTCACTCTTGCAAGTGGCTGTGAAGGGATTGACAACCCCTTTATCGCGTTGGTTGCGAGGTTCTTATTTGTTTGTGTAGGTACGAGGTGACTCGCGCATGGTCTCCTACTGGATTGATACCTTGGTTCTCAAAAACTGAGGGAAATACTTATGTTGCTTTGCTGCATCACCCTTTCCCTCTTCATGGGAAAACCAACGCATGCTCAAGAGGTAGCAATGAGTTATGTGCTTCTTTGTGCTAGAATGATGAGTTAGTTCCTAACACGATATGAAACCCCTGAACCCCTTCTTTCAAAAAAACCCAAAGCCTGGCAGCTGCTAACACGTGACTGCCTTTTAGTCCCAGTCGGTGTTACCAACTGGGACTAAAGGTCCTCCGGCCTGGGCGCCCCACAGCGGCCACGTGAAGCTTCTTTAGTCCCAGTTCGTAACACAACCGGGACTAAAAGTGAGGGGCTTTAATTCGGATCATTCTGTCCCGGTTGCTGAACTGGGACTAAAGGCCCTCTAGAATCGGGACTGATGGCCTGTTTCCTACTAGTGTGCGGTGTACTCCCTTCGTCCGCGAATAAGTGCACATCTAGCTTTTGTTTGAAGTCAAAGTTTTAAAATTTTGACCAACTTTATATTAAAAAATAGCAGTAACATATATAACATCAAATTGATATATTATCAAAGTACATTTGAAAACGAATCTATTGATAGTAATTTGGTGTCATAAATGCTTCTGCTTTTTTCTAGAAAGATGGTCAAAGTTCTAAAACTTTGACTTAAGACAAAAGCTAAATGTACACTTATTCACTGACGGAGGGAGTAGGCGGCATCAATGATGGAGCCACCACCCAGCTACCTTGGGCAGCTGCCAAGGCTCTGCCCATTATATCTTCCTTGAAATAATAGCATGCATGACGAACCAAGCTTTTCCATGGTCAAACACTGCTCACAAGGAGTTGCCTGGGCTCTCTGATTGAGCTAGCTCCGCCACTGGCGGCATTGACCACTAGCGGCTCGTCGCCTTTAGCCGACTTAGGGACAATGTTTGGTGGCACATCAAGCGACACATTGACATATAACCAAACAATTGATGTCCGCGAGGGATAGAGAAGACTTAAGGCTCACATTAGGTGGTTGTCGCGGTCGGTGACTACCTATCCAATGTCGGGATCAAAATGCATCCCGACACAGCCGAGCGGCCAAAGGCAAAGACACCGGTGTCGAGAATAGGTCGTCACACCAGAGTTTTGCAGCCTGAGGGCAGCGAGATCGATAGCCTTACCAGGACGGCCGAGGTCATGAAACTAGTCGCCGAAGAAGACATGGCATAGGTCAAATCTTTGAGACCATGCGAAGCTTGGGTGACGGAGAAGAGTGGAGTGAAGTGGTTAGGGTTTGGTCTGGCAAGCGGATGGAAGGAACATATGTGGAGTCGGGTGGCCCAATGTGTGCCGGGTCCGACGTGGTGGGCATGCCCGAATGTTCATGTATAATGTGTTGCCTAGTCTCTTCCATCAAATCGATCTTTTGATTACATTGACTAGAGCATGCACTTCTACATGGTATCGGAGTCAAGAGGTCTTGAGTTCAAGACCCGGCTGACGCAATCAAAATTGTAGCCCACTTTCGGTCCACTTTTAGGCCTGAGGGAGCCACACGTGAGGGGGAGTGTTGACGTATAATGTGCTGCCTAGTCTCTTCCATCAGATCGGTCTTTTGGTTGCATTGACTAGAGCATGCACTTCTACACCGAATGTTCCATATCCGTCCTATATTTAAGCTGGATATAATGGGTGTTCGTCAATCTGGATGTTTGAGGCGCTCATCTAGGTGAAAATTTTGCGACCGTTCACTGACCGGTCAACTCCGACACCATTGGGTATCCAACGGCGGCGCTGGGGCAGGGGCTGCTTGTGGTGGCGAGCAGCGGCAGCCCGTGGCGTCAGCGAGCAACAGGAAATAGGTGGCTCAGACGAGATTGGAATAGCAAATTCATGCTGCCAACTCTCCAGGTCCTCCTCATCGCCGGGATCCTGAATCTAGCGCCATTTTGTACCTCTGCCTGAAGCTCAACTGAACCTGTCAATTTAGAGATCATTGTAGCTAACTTAATTTTTTTGGGAAAATCCCCTGGTTAATTGTCACCTGCCCATCGATCCAGGAAGTTCATGTCAAAATAAGAAAGATCCAGGAAGTTTATATGGAGCTTCTCTGTCTTCCAAGATGTTACTTCCTGCACTACCGGACTCGCGGCCTATGCCTACGGCCCAGGGCCGTCGGCATAGGTCCTTTTCCATCGGAATAGATCTATACCTATGGCTGCCTTCGGCATAGACCCGTCGGCGTAGATCACGTCAGCGTAGTCTTGTCAGACCGTCGGCATAGGGGCCTATGCCGATGGCCGGTCTTCAGCCATCAGCATAGTTTAGCCGTCGGCAGTGTTTTTTATCTGACGGCAACAGACGGTGCCGTCAAAAGCGTTGACGATTCATGGAACGGCACGTGGCAGAGGTACGCCGACGGCTTGGCTGTCGACATAGGTAGAAGTCTATGCCGACGGCCTAGCCGTCGGCATACCTATGCCACGTGGCATTCCGTGATGCCTCCTGGTGGCAGGGCTATGCCTACGGCAAAGCCGTAGGCATAGACATAATCTATGCCGACGGCTTTGCCGTAGGCATAGCATTGCCACGTGTCGGCCCCTGGTTTCTCCTGGCGGCAGGGCTATGCCTACGCCAAAGCCGTCGGCATAGATTTGCCGACGGCTTTGCCGTATGCATAGCTCTGCCACGTGGCGCGTCCTGGTAACTCCTGGGCTTATATATGCCGACGGCTTTGCCGTAGGCATAGTTTTTATTTATTTATTATTTTCCCTGTTTTCTCTTTTCCAATTCATTTGACAGCATTTCAAAGCAGAATAATATGGAATTATGCAGAAATATGACAGTTCATCATCTAAACATACTCAAGTTCATCATCATCTAAAGATCATCACTGGCGAAAGTTCATGAACATAAAAGTAGTGCAAGACATGGAACATCATAAAAGTAGGAACATGAAAGGCATGGCACGACGGCCACATGCACGGAATCATCATCGACATCAAGCAAGACCACCTCCGCCAAAACCACCTTGATGTCTACTACACAACCTTCTTCTTGTAGACATTGTTGGGCCTCTAAGTGCAGAGGTTTGTAGGACAGTAGCAAATTTCCCTCAAGTGGATAACCTAAGGTTTATCAATCCGTAGGAGGCGTAGGATGAAGATGGTCTCTCTCAAGCAACCCTGCAACCAGATAACAAAGAGTCTCTTGTGTCCCCAACACACCCAATACAATGGTAAATTGTATAGGTGCACTAGTTCGGCGAAGAGATGGTGATACAAGTGCAAAATAGATAGTAGATATAGGTTTTTGTAAACTGAAAATATAAAAACAGCAAGGTAGCGAGTGGTAAAAGTGAGCGTAAACGGTATTGCAATGATAGGAAACAAGGCCTAGGGTTCATAATTTCACTAGTGCAATTTCTCTCAACAATAATAACATAGATAGATCATATAACGAGCCCTCAACATGCAACAAAGAGTCACTCCGAAGCCACTAATAGTGGAGAACAAACGTAGAGATTATGGTAGGGTACGAAACCACCTCAAAGTTATTCTTTCAAATCAATCCGTTGGGCTATTCCTATAAGTGTCACAAACAACCCTGGAGTTTTTACTAGAATAACACCTTAAGATACAAACCAACCAAAACCCTAATGTCACCTAGATACTCCATTGTCACCTCAAGTATCAGTGGGCATGATTATACGATATGCATCACACAATCTCAGATTTATCCAGCCAACATAAAAGTACTTCAAATAGTGCCCCAAAGTTTCTACCGGAGAATCAAGAACATGTGCCAACCCCTATGCATAGGTTCATGGGCGGAACCCGCAAGTTGGTCACCAAAACATACATCAAGTGGCACGTGATATCCCATTGTCACCACAGATAAGCACGGCAAGACATACATCAAGTGTTCATAAAAGACTCAATCCGATAAGATAACTTCAAAGGGGAAACTCAATTCATCACAAGAGAGTAGAGGGGGAGAAGAAACATAAGATCCAACTACAATAGCAAAGCTCGGGATACATCAAGATCGTGCCATAGATGGAACACGAGAGAGAACACGAGAGAGAGAGATCAAACACATAGCTACTGGTACATACCCTCAGCCCCGAGGGTGAACTACTCCCTCCTCGTCATGGATAGCGTCGGGATGATGAAGATGGCCACCGGAGATGGATCCCCCTACGGCAGGGTACCGGAAAGGGGCCCCGATTGGTTTTTCATGGTTCTGGAGGCTTGCGGCGGCGGAACTCCCGATCTATGTTGCTCCCGGATGTTTTTAGGGTATATGGAGATATATAGGCGGAAGAAGCACGTCGGTGGAGCTCCGGGGGCCCCACGAGGCAGGGGGCGCGCCCAGGGGGGAGGGCGCGCCCCCACCCTCATGAGCACCTCCCGTATCTTCTGACGTGGGGTCCAAGTCCATCAGGTGGGTTTCCTTCCAAAAATAACTTCTCCAGTTGATTTCGTTCCGTTTTGACTCCGTCTGATATTCCTTTTCCTCGAAACACTGAAATAGGCATAAAACAGCAAATCTGGGCTGGGTCTCCGGTTAATAGGTTAGTCCCAAAAATAATATAAAAGTGGAAAATAAAGCCCAATATAGTCCAAAACAGTAGATAAAGTAGCATGGAGCAATAAAAAAATTATAGATACGTTGGAGACGTATCAGGCATCCCCAAGCTTAATTCCTGCTCGTCCTCGAGTAGGTAAATGATAAAAAGAGAATTTTTGATGCGGAGTGATACTTTGGCATAATTTCAATGTAAATCTTCTTAATCATGGTATGAATATTCAGATCCGAAAGGTTCAAGACAAAAGTTCATATTGACATAAAAATGATAATACTTCAAGCATACTAATCAAACAATTATGTCATCTCAAAATAACATGGCCAAAGGAAGTTCATCCCTACAAAATCATATAGTTAGGCTATGCTTCATTTTCGTCACACAAAGATGTTCCCAACTTCTATACCCCCGATGACAAGCCAAGCAATTGTTTCATACACAAATAATCTCAAACTTTTTCAACCTTCACGCAATACATGAGCGCGAGCCATGGACATAGTATTATGGGTGGTATAGAATATGATGATGGGATTATGTGGAGAAGACAAAATAGGAGAAAGTCTCACATCAACGAGGCTAATCAATGAGCTATGGAGATGCCCATCAATTGATGTTAATGCAAGGAGTAGGGATTGCCATGCAACGGATGCACTAGAGCTAAGAATGCTCAAAAAAAGAAAACTAGTGGGTGTGCATCCAACTTGCTTGCTCATGAAGACCTAGGGCATTTTGAGGAAGCCCATCGTTGGAATATACAAGCCAAGTTCTATAATGAAAAATTCCCACTAGTATGAACAAGACAACTTATGAGACTCACTATATGAAAATCATGGTGCTACTTTGAAGCAAAATATATGAGACTCACTACATGAAGAACAAGGTGCTACTTTGAAGCACAAGTGTGGAAAAAGAGATAGTAGCATTGCCCTTTTTATTTTCTCTTTTTTTGGGCCTTTCTTTTTTTCTTTTTGGCCTTTCTCTCTCTCTCTTTTTGATTGGGCAATGCTCTAATAATGATGATCATCACACTTCTATTGATTACAACATAATGATTACAACTCGATACTAGAACAAGATATGACTCTATATGAATGCCTCCGACGGTGTACCGGGATGATGCAATGAATCAAGAGTGACATGTATGAAAAATAATGCATGGTGGCTTTGCCACAAATACGATGTCAACTACATGATCATGCTAAGCAACATGACAATGATGGAGTGTGTCATAAACGGAACGGTGGAAATTTGCATGGCAATATATCTCGGAATGGCTATGGAAATGCCATAATAGGTAGGTATGGTGGCTGTTTTGAGGAAGATATAGGGAGGTTTATGTGTGAAAGAGCGTATCATATCACGGGGTTTGGATGCACCGGCGAAGTTTGCACCAACTCTCAATGTGAGAAAGGGAAATGCATGGTACCGAAGAGGCTAGCAAATGGCGGAAAGGTAAAAGTGCGTATAATCCATGGACTCAACATTAGTCAAAAGAACTCATATACTTATTGCAAAAATTTAGAAGTCATCAAAAATCAAGTACTACGCGCATGCTCCTAGGGGGATAGATTGGTAGGAAAAGACCATCGCTGTCCCCGATCGCCACTCATAAGGATGCACAAGCCAGGTACACTTCATGCTTCAAATTTGTTACAGAACTTTAACCATACGTGCATGCTACGGGACTTGCTAACTTCAACACAAGTATTTCTCAAATTCACAACTACTCAACTAGCACGACTATGATATTATCACCTCCATATCTCAAAACAATTATCAAACATCAAACTTATCTTAGTATTCAACCCACTAAAAAGAAAGTTTCACATATCTTGAATACCAAGTATATTAACATAAAGCAAATTACCATGCTATTAACGACTCTCAAAATAATCTAAGTGAAGCATGAGAGATCAAGTTTCTTTAAAACAAACCACCACCGTGCTCTAAAAGATCTAAGTGAAGCACTAGAGCAAAAATTATCACGCTCAAAAAGATATAAGTGAAGCACATAGAGTAAACTATCAAGCTCAAAAGATATAAGTGAAGCACATAGAGTATTCTAACAAATTTCAATTCATACATGGCTCTCTCAAAAGGTGTGTACAGCAAGGATGATTGTGGTAGACTAACAAGCAAAGACACAAATAATACAAGACGCTCCAAGCAAAACACATATCATGTGGTGAATAAAAATATAGCTCCAAGTAAATTACCGATGGAAGTGGACGAAAGAGGGGATGCCTTCCGGGGCATCCCCAAGATTTGACTTTTTGGTGTCCTTGGATTATCTTGGGGGTGCCATGGGCATCCCCAAGCTTAGGATCTTGCCACACCTTGTTCCATAATCCATCAAAAGAATTCACCCAAAACTTGAAAACTTCACAACACAAAACTCAATAGAAATCTCGTGAGCTCCGTTAGAGAAAGAAAACAAAAGACTACTTTAAGGTACTGTAGTTAACTTGTTATTTATTTGTATTGGTGTTAAACCTACTGTATTCCAACTTATCTATGGTTTATAAACTATTTTACTAGCCATAGATTCATCAAAATAAGTAAACAACACATGAAAAACAGAATCTGTCAAAAACAGAACAGTCTGTAGTAATCTGGATCAAACGTATACTTATGGAACTCATAAAATTATCAAATAAATTTCTACTACACAACCTTCTTCTTGTAGACGTTGTTGGGCCTCCAAGTGCAGAGATTTGTAGGACAGTAGCAAATTTCCCTCAAGTGGATGACCTAAGGTTTATCAATCCGTAGGAGGCGTAGGATGAAGATGGTCTCTCTCAAGCAACCCTGCAACCAGATAACAAAGAGTCTCTTGTGTCCCCAACACACCCAATACAATGGTAAATTGTATAGGTGCACTAGTTCAGCAAAGAGATGGTGATACAAGTGCAAAATAGATAGTAGATATAGGTTTTCGTAAACTGAAAATATAGAAACAGCAAGATAGCGAGTGGTAAAAGTGAGCGTAAACGGTATTGCAATGATAGGAAACAAGGCCTAGGGTTCATACTTTCACTAGTGCAAGTTCTCTCAACAATAATAACATAGATAGATCATATAACGAGCCCTCAACATGCAACAAAGAATCACCCCGAAGCCACTAATAGCGGAGAACAAACATAGAGATTATGATAGGGTACGAAACCACCTCAAAGTTATTCTTTCAAATCAATCCGTTGGGCTATTCCTATAAGTGTCACAAACAGCCCTAGAGTTCGTACTAGAATAACACCTTAAGACACAAATCAACCAAAACCCTAATGTCACCTAGATACTCCAATGTCACCTCAAGTATCCGTGGGTATGATTATACGATATGCGTCACACAATCTCAGATTCATCTATTCAACCAACACAAAGGACCTCAAAGAGTGCCCCAAAGTTTCTACCAGAGAATCACGACGAAAACGTGTGCCAACCCCTATGCATAGGTTCATGGGCGGAACCCGCAAGTTGGTCACCAAAACATACATCAAGTGGCACGTGGTATCCCATTGTCACCACAGATATCCACGGCAAGACATACATCAAGTGTTCTCAAATCTTTAAAGACTCAATCCGATAAGATTACTTCAAAGGGAAAACTCAATTCATTACAAGAGAGAAGAGGGGGAGGAGAAACATAAGATCCAACTATAATAGCAAAGCTCGCGATACATCAAGAATGATTATACGATAAGAGTTTTTACTAGAATAACACCTTAAGATACAAATCAACCAAAACCCTAATGTCACCTAGATACTCCATTGTCACCTCAAGTATCAGTGGGCATGATTATACGATATGCATCACACAATCTCCGATTTATCCAACCAACATAAAAGTACTTCAAATAGTGCCCCAAAGTTTCTACCGGAGAATCAAGAACGTGTGCCAACCCCTATGCATAGGTTCATGGGCGGAACCCGCAAGTTGGTCACCAAAACATACATCAAGTGGCACGTGATATGCCATTGTCACCACAGATAAGCACGGCAAGACATACATCAAGTGTTCATAAAAGACTCAATCCGATAAGATAACTTCAAAGGGGAAACTCAATTCATCACAAGAGAGTAGAGGGGGAGAAGAAACATAAGATCCAACTACAATAGCAAAGGTCGGGATACATCAAGATCGTGCCATAGATGGAACACGAGAGAGAACACGAGAGAGAGATCAAACACATAGCTACTGGTACATACCCTCAGCCCCGAGGGTGAACTACTCCCTCCTCATCATGGATAGCGTCGGGATGATGAAGATGGCCACCGGAGATGGATCCCCCCTCCGGCAGGGTACCGGAAAGGGGTCCCGATTGGTTTTTCGTGGTTCTGGAGGCTTGCGGCGGCGGAACTCCCGATCTATGTTGCTCCCGGATGTTTTTAGGGTATATGGAGATATATAGGCGGAAGAAGCACGTCGGTGGAGCTCTGGGGGCCCCACGAGGCAGGGGGCGCGCTCAGGGGGGAGGGCGCGCCCCCCAACCTCGTGAGCACCTCCCGTATCTTCTGACGTGGGGTCCAAGTCCATCAGGTGGGTTTCCTTCCAAAAATAACTTCTCCAGTTGATTCCGTTCCGTTTTGACTCCGTCTGATATTCCTTTTCCTCGAAACACTGAAATAGGCATAAAACAGCAAATCTGGGCTGGGTCTCCGGTTAATAGGTTAGTCCCAAAAATAATATAAAAGTGGAAAATAAAGCCCAATATAGTCCAAAACAGTAGATAAAGTAGCATGGAGCAATCAAAAATTATAGATACGTTGGAGACGTATCACACCTCCGCCAAAACCACCACCACCAAGACCACCTCCGCCAAAACCACCACCGCTAAGATCACCTCCGCCAAAACCGCCACCGCGACGATTGTCGGTGTCAAAACCGGCGGATCTCGGGTAGGGGGTCCCGAACTGTGCGTCTAAGGCGGATGGTAACAGGAGGCAGGGGGCACGATGTTTTACCCAGGTTCGGGCCCTATTGATGGAGGTAAAACCCTACGTCCTGCTTGATTTATTCTTGATGATATGAGTATTACAAGAGTTGATCTACCACGAGATTGGAGAGGCTAAACCCTAGAAGCTAGCCTATGGTATGATTGTATGTTGTCCTACAGACTAAAACCCTCCGGTTTATATAGACACCAGAGGGGGCTAGGGTTACACAAGGTCGGTTACAAAGGAGGAGATATCCATATCCCGTACTGCCTAGCTTGCCTTCCATGCCAAGTAGAGTCCCATCCGGACACGAGACGAAGTCTTCAATCTTGTATCTTCATAGTCCAATAGTCCGGCTGTCCGGAGACCCCCTAATCCCGGACTCCCTCAGTAGCCCCTGAACCAGGCTTCAATGACGATGAGTCTGACGCGCAGTGTTGTCTTCGGCATTGCAAGGCGGGTTCCTCCTCCGGATATACCATAGAAGAGTTCAAATAAAAGGATAGTGTCTGACCCTGCAAAATAAGTTCCACATACCATCGTAGGGAGAATAATATTTCCACAAATCTAATCTGCTGACACGTTTTGGCAACATGACATCATGCCATGGCTCGGTGATTATCCGAACCGTTTTTCTTTAACTAGCCCCGCACATAACGCGAGGGAGTTTCTTGACATGTCTTGTCAAAGCAGATATCATGTTCCCCTTATTACGGGATTCTCATCAACACGGGCGTGGGTAACCCAACCGCGCCATCGATTATGGCGCTTGGGGGATAAGCAAGTTTTACCAGGCTAGTGGGGGCGCATAGTTTCGGCCGCCCTTATAAAGGGATAAGGTTTAACCTTTTTCTACCCATGCCTTCTTCCTCCTTGCTCATCCATTCTCGTGCACTCGAGCCCCAACGCCCAAGTCCACATCTTTCTCCTCAACCTCCTCCAAACATGTCCGGAGCGGGAGGCAAGTGGATGGCTTCCTCCGTTACGGAGGAACACATCAAAAAGCTACGCGGGGCCGGATACTTAGCTGCGAATATCGCGCATCGGCTGCCCGCTATGGGGCAGATCGTCCCTACCTTGGAACCTCACGAGAGGGTAGTTTTCCTCCACCACTTCCTCCGCGGACTGGGGTTTCCCCTTCATCCATTCGTTCGCGGTCTCATCTTCTACTACGGGCTGGACTTTCATGATCTGGCCCCGAACTTCATCCTCAACATTTCGGCGTTCATCGTCGTCTGTGAGGCTTTCCTCCGCATCCGCCCCCACTTCGGTCTGTGGCTGAAGACCTTCAATATCAAGCCGATGGTGGTGGGCGGCCAACAAGAAGAATGCGGCGGAGCCATGGTGGGCAAGATGCCCAATGTTATATGGCTTGAAGGCTCCTTCGTGGAGACCATAAAGGGGTGGCAATCGGCCTGGTTCTACATCACCAAGCCGCGCGACACCAACTGGATGGCGGCCCCCGAGTTTCGATCCGGATTCCCCACACGGCTCACTTCCTGGAAAGAGAAGGGCCTGTCATGGGGTTCATCGGTGGAGCTGGACGGACTCTAGAAATGTATCCGGAACATGGCAAGCAAGAAACTCAAGCTTGTCAACATAGTCCAGGTCATGCTCATCCGCCGGATCCTCCCGTGTCAACAACGGGATTTCAACTTGTGGGAGTTCGACTCGGCCCAACACCAAACTCTGAGCGAGCTCTTCGACACAATGCACAAGGACGTCTAGAGGGTGCTGTTCAAGGGCGCCGAGGTCCCTCCCTCTCTCACCGAGGACCGCGGGCTAAGCGCGAAGCGCCGAGCGCATTCGGTGAGTTCTATACATCCGGTAGGATATTTATTTCCCCTAGCTTAACCATGTGTGGGGTCTGAGCTCCATGCCTTTGCCATGACTGGGTGGAGACGTCGGGGCAGATTAACTGTCCGGCCCCTCTGCCCGAAGACACTGCGGACGGTCTCCTGACGGAGATGCTGACTCCGGCTCCTTACAAGGTGCCAGAGAAGACCAAGAAGGCCAAGGGAACCCGAAAGAGTTCCCGGCACCAGGTGTTATCGGACTCATCGTCCGATAACTCCGCGACGCACTCCTCCCCCGAAGACGAGGAGGAAGATGAAGATGCTCCCCCTTCAGTCGGGGGAGACAAGAAAAGGAAGGCCGCCCCCACTAGGGGGCCGGAGGGTCCAAGAAGGGAAGGACTCTCCTTCCGGACTACTCCACCACCGCCGCCGAAGGCGAGGACGAGTGGCTGCTCAGGGCCAAGCCCCTGGCGAAGTCGTAAGTATTCGGATACCAGAGTAACTCATAGCATACCTTTGCCTCACTGCTTCTCCTAACGCCGAGTTATGATTATGCAGACTGCCCCGAGCCCGTATCGACGTATCCTCGTCGGACGGCTCCCTGGACTCGTCGGCTATGGATAGCGATCCACTTCCGACCGCCACCTCCCCTTGCCCTACGGACAATGCTGAGGTGTTGTCTCAAGAAGCACCGGGTCGAGGGGAGACAACCCCGGAGGCGCCTCAAGGCGACCTTCCGGACTCCGGGAGCAGAGGGAGCAAGGCTCCCGAGGGCTCCGAGTTCGGCCCTCAGCCGAACACCGCGCCGGAACCTCCAGTGGTCCCGGACTCGGGCAGGCGGCCTCCTTCCAAGAGGGGCAAGACACCTGTGCCGGTGACCTCTGTCCATCCAGAGGCACCGGACAATCTGCTGGGAGCACTTCGTAGCGCTTCCATCGATGAAGAGCACCGCACTATTATGAGTGCGGTGGTCCAGAAGGTTCAGTCCGCCAAGAGCAGACTGACTGAAGCCTGTGCCAGCCTTCTAACAGGCTTTGAGGTAAGGCTTTTTGAAATATAGGAAACATATTACCGCATAGACAGTAGCCCCTGATGCTCTGTTTGGTGTTCACAAAGAAAAGCCGAACAGAGGATCAAACAATATCGCATGAGTCTAATATAAGTATGTCTATATGCGTATGCAGGCTTCGCTGCTGGCCTCTGCCACACTGACTGCGGAGGTCGCCGCACTGAAGCAGGACCTCAAAGGGTCCAAGGAAGAGCTCGGCCCTGCCAAGAGGCAGCTCGAGGAGAACAAAGGTAAGTAGTACCTAGTCTATGGATATATATAAAAAGAATGCGGTTGCAAAATGACAGGATTATCGTAAATTTGCCAGGGGCCACGACCGAGGTGGCGACCCTGATGCAAGCACTATCCGAGGCCAAAAACAAAGCGTCCAAGGAGCGCACCGAGCGGGAAAGGCATGAGGCACGGGTGGGCGAGGTGCAGCAAGAGCTCCACGCTCTCGTGACGAAGCACGAGGCGTTGGAGCTTGACTTGAAGACGCGAGAGTCCGAGATTGCCACGGCCCTTGAGAGTGCAAAGAGTGCTAAGGCCGAAGCCCAAAAGGCCCTCCAGGAGATTGATGCGATGAAGAAGATAGCGGCGGGTATGGCATTCTATATGCAAAGTAAGCATGTGAAAGTAAATTACTTGTTACTTACCCGAATCCGGAGCTCTCTAGGAGCATTCGCAGATTTGCCCCGCAGTGTGTCGGATGCCGCAAAATTTTACTAGGCCGAGGAGGGAAGCTCAACGGAGAAGCTGTTCTGGTCTCAGTATACTGGGACCGAACACCCAGTGCCTATGAGCGACCAGCTAAAGCAGCTGGTCGAGCTACACAAGGTGGCCGAACAGGCCATGATGGGCATTATAGTCTGGATGTGGCCTGGCGACGCCCTTCCCAATAGCTACTTCGGCTTAGTGACTCGGCTTGTGGATGCCTGTCCACGGCTGGAAGTCATCAAGTGGTCCGTCTGCATCAAAGGTGCCCGCCGGGCTTTCGCCCGTGTGAAGGTGCAATGGGCCAAGCTGGACGCCGTGAAGATGATTAAGGAAGGGCCGCCAGAGGGCAAGGAGCATCGCCACCCCGAGATGTACTATGAGGGTGTCCTGAAGGGTGCCTGTCTCGTAGCGGACGAGTGTACGAAAGATATAATATTTGAGTAAACTCGCTCGTGTAATCCTGTATTCATGAAAACTTGTTCATATGCGCTATGCAACGCTTGTTTGAATTTAAAATATTACCTTCTGTTCGGCTATTTATGAAATCTGAGAGATGGCTAGTCGTCGGCTTCTACCCCCATGCCACGAGTGTTGGGGTGTTCGGGATAAACCTGAGCACTCTTGTTCCCATTTTTGGGTCCTTCGAGGGAGGTGCTCAGCACAACGAACAAGGCAATCAGACTATAATGCGTTATCACTCTCACTTAGCCATAGAATTCTATAATTTTAAATTTCGGTGAAGCCCCTAGTGTTCGGAAGGCCGAATTCGGGGCGCGATACATGCCTTAAGCCGGATAGGGCCGACTCCTCGCTCTAAGCGGCATAAGTCTTTAGGGACTCGAAACCTCTTGAACAGTGATCAGTCTCTTGCCTTATCATGACAGTCAGTTTTAGCTTTATCTACTGAGGTGCTTAGCCCAGCAGAACCGGGGCACAATCGCAGTAGTTCTCCCAGTGCTACCTTAGCCGATATAGCAGAACGTAAGGTACCAAAACATGGGAGCCGGGCAAACCCAACTATTGACCCAAGACATGATTCGGAGCTGATGCATATAATGCTATAAGTTCGGGGTGCCGCACTGTCGAAAGTGTTCAGACTTCTCACGCCATATTATGGGGTATGCTTAAGCCCCTAGCGTATTGGCCGTACCAGAGTGTATGGGTGCCGGATGTCATGAATGAACATATATGTAAAAAAGAAGAATGCAATAATAGTCTTAATGCTATGCATTGTTTATTTAAAAAGGTGCGTTTAAAGCAGAATGATATAGGTAGTGCGATAAGCAAAAAGTAGGACTATGTTCCCTCCAAGGGCAAGCTGAGGAATAGTATTAAAGCAAGTATTTCACTCGTTATCGTAATCCACCTGGGAGTTCCGTGGTGTGATGTAGCTTTCTGCCTCCTTGGTTGCTGCATCATGTGTTCGGCAATCATGCTGTCGGACAGGGTTTCCAGAGATTAAAGTCCTGAAAAGAGAAAAATAACAAAGCGGGAAGCCCCTGGTGCGGTTTAAGCCGCGTCTTGGGGTGTGCCGTAGTCGTGCTCCCCTCCTCGCATGTGCCCATGGTATTTTTAATGTGTAATTATGTACGCGTGGCATGGGTTTCACCATTTGGCTGGGACCGGGGTGGGGCCACATTGCTATGTGAGCTCGGAACGTGTCAGGCGGTCCAGTTGCCGATTACTCCGGGCGCGCTTGAAGTTGTCTGGGTCCCTAATCGCCGAACTAGTGGATTGCCTTAAGAGGCTGCTTTGTGCTTCTGCTGCAAGGGCCGCAGTGTGCTCCTCCATGCGGAGAGAGCGCTCTGTGTTTCCATTGACTGTGATGACCCCCCCCCCCCCGAGGTCCTGGCATCTTGAGCTTGAGAGATGCATAATGCGGTACCGCATTGAATCTTGCGAATGTGGTTCGCCCAAGCAGTGCATGGTAGCCACTACAGAACGGGACTATGTCGAAGATTAACTCTTCGCTTCGGAAGTTATCCGGGGATCCGAAGACCACTTCCAGGGTGACTGAGCCTGTGCAATGGGCCTCTACACCTGGTATGACGCCTTTAAAGGTCGTTTTTGTGGGTTTGATCCTTGAGGGGTCTATACCCATTTTGTGCACTGTGTCCTGATAAAGCAGGTTCAGGCTGCTGCCGCCATCCATAAGGACTCGAGTGAGGTGAAATCCGTCAATGATTGGGTCTAGGACCACTGCGGCAAATCCGCCATGACGGATACTAGTGGGGTGGTCCCTGCGATCGAAGGTGATCGGATAGGAAGACTATGGGTTGAACTTTGGGGCGACTAGCTCCAACGCATATACGTCCCTTAGCGCACGCTTTTGCTCCCTCTTGGGGATGTGGGTTGCGTATATCATGTTCACCGTCCGCACTTGAGGGGGGAACCTCTTCTATCCTCCGGTGTTCGGCTGCCAGGGCTCCTCCTCATCATCGCTATGTGGCCCCTTATCTTTGTTTTCGGCGTTTAACTTACCGGCCTGCTTGAACACCCAACAATCCCTGTTGGTGTGGTTGGCTGGCTTGTCGGGGGTGCCGTGTATTTGGCACGAGCGATCGAGTATACGGTCTAAACTGGACAGGCCCGGAGTACTTCTTTGGAATGGCTTTTTACGCTGGCCGGGTTTAGAGCCTTTGAATCCGGCATTGATTGCCGTATCCTCGGTATTGTCGCTGTTAATGCGGCGCTTATGTTTGTTGCGACGTGACCTGCTATTGCCGTCCTTGGTATCCGAAGTACCATGGTTCTTTGATATGTTATTACTGCGAGCCAGCCAGCTGTCTTCTCCCGCACAAAAGCGGGTCATGAGTGTCGTGAGGGCTGCCATAGATTACGGCTTTTCCTGACCAAGGTGCCGGGCTAGCCACTCGTCGCGGATGTTGTGCTTGAAAGCTGCTAGGGCCTCTGCATTCGGACAGTCGACGATTGGATTTTTTTTGTTAGGAACCGTGTCCAGAATTGCCTGGCCGATTCTTCTGGCTGCTGAATTATGTGGCTCAAGTCATCGGCATCTGGTGGTCGCACATAAGTGCCCTGAAAGTTGTCGAGGAATGCGGCTTCCAGATCTTCCCAACAGCCAATGGACTCTGTTGGCAAGCTATTGAGCCAATGACGAGCTGGTCCTTTGAGTTTGAGTGGGAGGTATTTAATGGCGTGTAGATCATCACCACATGCCATGTGGATATGCAGGAGGAAATCCTCGATCCATACCGCAGGATCTGTTGTGCCGTCGTATGATTCTATATTTACGGGTTTGAAACCCTCTGGGATTTGATGATCCATTACTTCATCTATGAAGCATAAGGGGTGTGCGGCGCCTCTGTACTGGGCTATATCGCAGCGCAGCTCAAATGATTCTTGCCCGCTGTGTTCGGCCCAGCCGGACTTACTTTTACTGTATCCGACGTGACGATTATCGTCTCGCATAGTGGCGCGCCCCCATGATCCGTAGATCGATCTTGTGTTTTTTGCTTTGTCCTCCAATACATCTCGCAGGTCTGGCGTATTTCCCCATGCCTTTTTATTTGAATGGCATTGGGGTGCAGGCTGAGCTTTTGGCTGGAATGTTTCTCTGTCGCACCCACGAGGTGGCCGATCAGTCGCGTCATACGCCAGGGATGTAGGTTTCGGTGCTTCCTCCTCCAGTCGGGGTAGCAACCTGCACTTTGGGTAACTCTTGGAGGGGCGTTCGAGTTTATATTCCTAGGCCGCCAGGACTTCAGTCCATCTGTCAGCTAGCAAATCTTGACCAGCTTGAAGCTGCTGCTGCTTTTTCTTAAGGCTATTTGCCGTGGCTATAAGCCTGCGCTTGAAGCGCTCTTGTTCAACGGGATCCTCTGGCACGACTAATTCGTCGTCGTCGAGGCTTGCCTCGTCTTTGGAGGGAGGCATGTAATTATCATCCTCCTCCTCTCCATCTGCCGCTCTCTTAGGAGGGCTGGCCTCTCCATCCTCCTGCCCTAAATCTTGCTGGAGGGGATTGTTGCCGTCTTCGGCACTGGCCGGAGTGCTATTATCTCCTGTGCCGGTATCGCCACTTTTGCCTTGGAGGGACTTAGAGCGGCGCCGCTGACACCGACGCTTGGGTTGCTTCTTAGAGGGGTCATCCTCTGTTGTCCCGTCACCATTGCCTTCTTTGGGTGTGTCCACCATGTATATATCGTATGATTAGGTGGCTGTCCAGTGCCCTGTGGGTAGTGGTTCCTCTTCGCCTCCCACATCGTCGTCCATACCGTCGATGTCTTCTGAGTCAAAGTCGAGCATGTCGGTTAAGTCAACGATAGTGGCTACTAAGTGGGTGGTGGGTGGTGGGTGGGCGGCGAATTTCGTCGTCATCCACGTCCCAATCCTGCCGGACATAGTTCGGCCAGGACTCTCCTGACAAGGAGAGAGACCTTAATGAGTTCAATATGTCGCCAAAGGGCAAGTGCTGAAAAATATCCGTGGAGGTAAACTCCATGATCGGCGCCCAATCGGATTCGACAGGAACGGGCGCAGGCGGTTCGGAGTCCGTGGCCAGAGAAGGATCCAGCAGTTTGACAACACGACTCTTGAGAAGGGTAAGGTTGATATTAGGCTCGATCGCCGCTGAGGATACGGCCTCCATGACGGGGTCTATCCACCCGTCCATGGATGGCGCAACTGGCTCTGAATTGAGGCTCGGAGTGGCCGCCGGTGCGATCTCCTGAATACGGTCTGATGGCAGAGCTAAATTGTACTCATCGTGACTGTGCGACGCACAAGGTAGGGGCTCGAATCCGTCGAAGATCAAGTCTCCGCGGATATCGGCCATGTGGTTTAAGCTTCCAAATCTGACCTGGTGGCCAGGGGCGTAACTGTCGATCTGCTCCAGATGGCCAAGCAAGTTGGCCCGCAGTGCGAAGCCACCGAACACAAAGATCTATCCGGGGAGAAAAGTCTCACCCTGGACTGCATCGCTATCGATGATCGTAGGAGCCATCAAGCCTAACGGCGACACAGAGGAACTCTCAATGAAAGCACCAATGTTGGTGTCAAAACCGGCGGATCTCGGGTAGGGGGTCCCGAACTGTGCGTCTAAGGCGGATGGTAACAGGAGGCAGGGGACATGATATTTTACCCAGGTTCGGGCCCTCTTGATGGAGGTAAAACCCTACGTCCTGCTTGATTTATTCTTGATGATATGAGTATTACAAGAGTTGATCTACCACGAGATCGGAGAGGCTAAACCCTAGAAGCTAGCCTATGGTATGATTGTATGTTGTCCTATAGACTAAAACCCTCCGGTTTATATAGACACCAGAGGGGGCTAGGGTCACACAAGGTTGGTTACAAAGGAGGAGATATCCATATCCGTACTGCCTAGCTTGCCTTCCACGCCAAGTAGAGTCCCATCCAGACACGAGACGAAGTCTTCAATCTTGTATCTTCATAGTCCAACAGTCCGGCCAAAGGATAGAGTCCGGCTGTCCGGAGACCCCCTAATCCCGGACTCCCTCAACCACCATCACTCTGGAAGATCGGAGTGACTGGGGTCGACGGAGCAGGAGTTGAGCCACCGGTCCCCTACATGTTTGAGAGAAGATTCTAACGGTAAATATGATATGATAGTGTTTAATGAACAAGAACTAGTTTGTTAGTAGTTAGGCAAATGTACTAACCGGACTATCACTGCCTAGTGCCACCCATTCATCGATCGTGGGCACGTGTGGGGGTTCTCCCGCTGGTGGTGGTGGGGGTCCCTTTGTGGTGGATCCGTGCGGTTACTCCAAGACGCCAACATAGCCTAGATGTTAGTTAAACAAGCAAACTAGAAGGTCAGAAGGAATGAAAGTGCAAAAATTTAGTTTGGTTTTAAGAGGGCAAAACTAACCGCTATCATCTGATGGTTGTAATCATCATTTGCCTTCACTTGTTGCAAGTACTCTCGCACCTCGAGATTCCTATGCTCGATAAAGGCCTTATATGCCTACATAATTTAGGTTGTTTCTAAGGGAGCAATGCTGAAAATAAACTGAGAATGCTAGAGAGAAAAAGATAAAGGGGAAGTACTTACAGCATGCTGGCGGGCTAAGGGAGTCTGTGAACGCCCCATACTCCCTAACTGGCTCAGGTTGGTAGACCGAAGCCATGTGTACGAGATTGAAGGAGTGATCAAGCCATCGAAACACGGATACCGGCCATGTGACTTCCCCTGGATGGCCACCACCGCCGTGTCGTCGATCTGAGACTGGGCGACCTTAGGAATAGGAACATCCGGATGCAACTTCTGATAGTGCTGAGTGTACGACTCCAGGTGCTCCTCGGTCTTGCCGTAGTACTGGCTCTCGCCCTCCTTGGGATGACTCCGCTCGCGGGCCAGCTTCCATGACTCAATGTCTGAGAGCGGCCTCTTCAACTTGTCCTCCTGCAACGTCAAACAGAAGTTAGCCATACATAAGAACATGATGGTAAAGAAGAACAAAAATGCATCATGCATATAGATATACCTTCATGGCCTTGAAGCCCCAGTGGTTCCTGTTTCCTTGGCCGTGTGTCCCGTCTTTTACACGGTTAGCCCGGGCCTTGATGCTCTTGGTAGCAAACTCTGCATCGTCGCCGAGCCACCTATCCACCAAACTCGCCCATCCTTCATGCCTTCCATAGCACCAACGAGGAACAACCTATGCAAATTTTGGAAGCATGACATGTGAGCACGAAACATATAGTTGACTGCTTGAAACAATGAAAAGTCAGTAATAGTTACCATCATGAACTGCTCCCTGTTCAAGGTAAGTCGTTGCTTCTGCACTTGAGTTTTGGTCATCTTTTATTGCAGGTAGATGTGGTAGTACTACGAGACGGCAACCCAACGCACCTCGTACTGCAACTGACGAGCTTTCTTCTTCGCAGCCGAAAGCAAGACCACGTCGTCTCTGGCCTTGTGCTCGTCAAGAACTCTGTAGAGTTGATGCAATCATGCATAAACCAGAAGCAAACAAGGCATGAGTTGACTGATTCAATGATAAACTATGAACGAAACTGAAGACAAGTGATTCAGAAGAGAACTTACCCAAAATTTGGTGATCACGGCCTTAGCGGCTGTCCCGTACTCCGTGTTGTTGCAAGCCTCGTAGTGGGCCCAGCTCATGGCCAAAACCCGCAGCTACGGGTCCCTGTCTGGCCGCAGGCAGAATAGGCCAGGCCAAAACTCCTTCAACAGGACAGTGATAAGGCCGTTCGGTTTACGGCCCTTTTCGCGAAGGATCCAGTTTTCTGCAAAAGAATCAAAGGATTGCCATGTGTATAATAAGAAAATGTTGTCATGCGTTGAAAATATGATTGAGAGGCACTTACTCTGTCCCCACAGGTTCAGTGAGCCACTTGTGCGCCTCGATAGAAGGTGGTGTAGGTAGTCCGGCATTACCACGCAGCCACCCCTGCGGAGCACCAGGTGGCAAGTCACCCCACAACTCAGGATCAACCTCCCCTCCACCACCCTCCTCGCCCTCCTCCTCACCCTCCTCCTCGACCTCCTCCTCCTCAGCCTCCTCCTCCTCACCATCAGGAACATACTCCTCCTCCTCAGACTCAGAAGGTGCCTCTGTATAGGAGGGCATCGAAGAAGACCCTCCTATTTCGGACACGGCCCGGAGTTTTTTGCCCCGGCTGCCTCTCCCCCCACCTCCTCCTCCTCTAGGGGCTCTCCCCCCACCGCCTCCTCCTCTAGGGTCTCCTCCCCCGACCCCTCCACCTCCCTGTGAGGTGTCATCCTCGCGTAGTCGGGAGGGAACGTTGTGGGCTCGTCCACTCCGAGTAAGTCCTTTGAATTTACTGAGGAAACTGGTGCCGCTGGACTTGCCCATGATTAGCAAACCTGCATTGAGAAGAGAATAAACAATTAGTAAGGATATCAAATAAACAAGCATACAGGAAAAACATTAATAGCAGAAGAGCACATTAAGCATACTATTGTAATGATCATTAAAAGAACTTACATTTTCTAGAACCCATATGAATCATCACTATTGTAATCTATTTGTGGACCGGTCTCATCATCACTATCATGCATATCTTCTTCTTTGTTTGACGGAGGTGGAGGCTCTTCCTCATCTTCAGCGTCTTCATTTAACTTTTCAAGCATAATGATGTGTCTTTGATTCACAACTGCCTCACCATTAATCCGTGCATCGTCGTCGTTTGGGTCCAGATCAACATAACCCAAGTCATCATCCTTGTTGTTTCGGACCACGCCATCATGTTCCTCTTGATAGAACACTCCCTCGTATGTCATGGGATTTATGTTGTAGTAATCATCATCGTTTGGGTCCGGCAGCTTACCATGTGGCGACACCTTGAACACAACTTCCCAACCCTTTAGGTACTCTTTCTGGCATGGGTAAGGCAGATAATATACTTGTGTGGCCTGGGTAGCGGCGATAAAGAGATCAGCTCCGGCATAGACGGTTGATGGTTTAACTTCAACTAAACCAACAGAAGGCGTATGTCTCAGACCCTTTTTGGGGTCGAACCATCGGCATTTGAACACAGTGAGACTTAGGTGTTCGCGGACACGTTTGAATGTAAGCTCGTATATTTTTCCTACCCTTCCGTAGTAACCTACTTTATTATCTCCTTCAGTGAAGACTCCGATATTTATGGTTTGGGGATCAGGCCGACTGTTCTGGTGCTCCTCTGTATGGAAACCCATTCACATCATACTTTTGGCATGTCATGACGGCAGGGTCAAAACCCATGGAAACCCATCTCAATTCTTCATCCATTGATTCGGTCGGATCATTTCCCTACAAGTTTAATTGAAATTATAGGGTGCATGAGTTTAATTGAAATTATAGGGTGCATGAGTTTAATTTAAATAGGTAATAGGGAAGTGTGAAAAATTACTTTCTCCATGAACCACGCAACGAAAGTTTTCCTTCCATCAGCACCCTTTCGGAGAAGAGCAAGTGCCTCCGCTTCAGTAGGAGGCAGCATTCCCGTCCACTCTTCTTCAATGAATCGACTACAATAAGAAAAGCGGTATAAGAACTAGGCAAAGTGAACATAACGAATTGACTAAAAGAATGGTGCAAAGGTATTACCTCGTCCACTCATCCTCAACTTCCTTGATGTTGTGCAAGATATAGAACATGACATCCTCCCACTCATCTCGTGGCATGAGATAAGGTGTCGAGCATCCAGCCTTGCCACCTTGCCCGATGAATAGAGGCAACTTGGGTTTATACTTGGGTTCTTCTGTATTGTATCAAGACACCTTATTGTGCAACGTGGGAACATGGTCCGGATAGTAGGCTGTCCTGAGGTCTGCCACCTCCTCTAGGATAACTGCCTCAGCTATGGAAGCTTCAATCTTAGCTTTGTTTCCACATTTCTGTCTCAGATGCTTGTTCTATCTCTCAGTGCCGTACTGCCAATGATTCTGCACAGGGCCCCCCAACAATACCTCGTTCGCGAGGTGCAAAATGAGATGTGTCATCGGAGTAAAGAAGCCTGGCGGGAAGATCTTCTCTAGCTTGCATATCAACTCCGGCGCCTTCTTATGCATTTCTTTTATCTTCTCAGGACATACTTCTTTAGCACAAAGCGTGCGGAAGAAATGGCTTAACTCTGCAAGCACATGCCAGACACGCTCGGGAACATAGCCCCGAACCATCACTGGCATAATCCGCTCAATCCATACATGATAGTCATGACTCTTGAGCCCGGTCACTCTGCCCGTTGAAAGATTGACCCCCTTACTTATATTCGACGCATAACCATCAGTGAACTTCACGATGTGTTTCAGCCACTTGAATGCCTCCATCTTATGATCCTTTTTAAGTACGAAGTCAGCATCTGGCTTGAAGCAAGATTTTCGATTGCCTGTGGGAGGCTGCATGTGTAGACGTGGTCTATCACAAATATTCTGTTGATCGACTCTAGCATTAACATTATCCTTTGTCTTATTAGGAATGTTGAGGATCGTGCGAAAAAGGGACTCTGCGAGATTCTTTTTGGTGTGCATCACGTCGATGTTCGTAACACCCATGATGCAGCTATATCTCCCACGTGTCGGAGCACGACTTCGAGGCATAACCGCATTGTAGGCATGTCGCAAGAGGGGTAATCTTTACACATCCCATGTACTGAATAAGAAAGAGGTACAGAGTTGGCTTACAATCGCAACTTCACACAATACATAAATATAGCATTAAATCAACCAGATACAATCAAGGTCTGACTATGGAACCAAAATAAAAGAAGACTACCCCTAATGCAAAAGATCCCCGATCGCCCCGACTGGGCTCCACTACTGATCAATTGAAACGAAACAACACGATGAACAAGATCTTCATCGAGCTCCTCCTTGAGCTCGGTTGAGTCACCTGCACAGTATCATCGGCACCTGCAAACTGGTTTTGGAAGTAATCTGTGAGTCACAGGGACTCAGCAATCTCACACCCTCGCGATCAAGACTATTTAAGCTTATGGGTAGGTAAAAGGTATGTGAGGTGGAGCTGCAGCAAGCGCTAGCATATATGGTGGCTAACTTACGCAAATGAGAGCAAGAAGAGGAGCAAAGCACGGCCGCAAACTAGAAGTGATCAAGAAGTGATCCTCAAACTACTTACGTTCAGGCATAACTCCAACGCCGTGTTCACTTCCTGGACTCCGCCGAGAAGAGACCATCACGGCTACACACGCGGTTGATGCATTTTAAATAAGTTAAGTTTCAAGTTTTCTACAACCGGACATTAACAAATTCCCATCTGCCCATAACCGCGGGCACGGCTTTCAAAAGTTCAAAACCCTGCAGGGTTGTCCCAACTTAGCCCATCACAAGCTCTCACGGTAAACGAAGGATCCTTCTCCCGGGAAGACCCGATCAGACTCGGAATCTCGGTTACAAGACATTTCGACAATGGTAAAACAAGACCAGCAAAGCCACCCGAATGTGCCGACAAATCCCGATAGGAGCTGCACATATCTCGTTCTCAGGGCACACCGGATGAGCAATCCGTACAACTAAAACCAACCCTCAAGTTTCCCTGAGGTGGCGCTGCAAGGGGCTCTAGTTTGGACCAACACTCAGAGGAGCACTGGCCTGGGGGGTTAAAATAAAGATGACCCTCGGGAGTGCGACTCCCAAGGGAAAATCAGGTGGTGGTGAGGCAAATGGTAAAACCAAGGTTGGGCCTTGCTGGAGGAGTTTTATTCAAAGCGAACTGTCGAGGGGTTCCCATTATAACCCAACCGCGTATGGAACGCAAAATCAAGGAACATATCACCGGTATGACGGAAACTAGGGCGACAAGAGTGGAACAGAACACCAGGTATAAGGCCGAGCCTTCCACCCTTTACCAAGTATATAGTTGCATTAATAAACATAAAAGATATTGTGATATCCCAACAAAATCCATGTTCCAAACATGGAACAAACTTCATCTTCACCTGCAACTAGCAACGCTATAAGAGGGGCTGAGCAAAGCGGTAACATAGCCAAACAATGGTTTGCTAGGACAAGGTGGGTTAGAGGCTTGACATGGCAATATGGGAGGCATGATATAACAAGTGGTAGGTATCGCGGCATAGCAATAGATCGAGCAACTAGCAAGCAAAGATAGAAGTGATTTCGAGGGTATGGTCATCTTGCCTGAGATCCCGCGAGGAAGAAGAACGAGTCCATGGAGAAGGCAAACGGACGTAGACGAACGGATCCTCACAAACGCGACGTTATCGGAACCAACCCGAAGAAGCAACACCGGAAAGAAGCACACAACATAGTAAACAACCAACACATCAACATGGCATGATGCGCAATCGGGTATGATGCATGTCCGATTTAAATATGCATGGCATGGCAAAGTGCACAAACAATCCTACAAATTAAGTGGAGCTCAATATGCAACGAGTTGCATATTAACGAAACACCACAACAATTATTTAGTTCTCTCCCGTTTAGGTACTGAACAATATTAAAGGTTGGATAGCATGGCAAGAGATGAAGCATACATAAACTAACTATCTAGTCAAGTTTAAATTAGGCTGGAACAACAAACAACAAGTCCGGAAACTCCTCATGTGCATATATTAGGTTTGGTACTGTTCTGTCCTAAAGCATATTTTAGGGTTGTTAAACATGCAACAAGAGTGCACCATGTTAAACTAGGCATTTTTCTACCCCATTTACATATAAAGTTTGTTAGGTTTGGAGCTACGGTTATTTAGTTATGAAATAAAGCATTTTAACGAGTTATTTAAGCAAATTTAAACAAACAACATTTTAAACATAGGTGAAAGTTGGACATTATGAAACTAGACAAAATTATAAACATATTTCATATATAAAGTTTTTACATGTGATGCATAGTTTGTGAGATATTAAATGTATGAACAACAGGAGGGTTTTTGTAAAACAGGCAAGCACTGGATAAAAGGCAAAATCCGCAGCGCGTGGAAAAAAATACATGGGCCGAAATCTGGATCGGCTGGGCTGCTCACCAGCATAGCCACTGGGCTGGTGAAGGGGAAGTAGCCCACGCGGGACAGTGGTGTGGACCAGGCCGGCGTGGGAAGGTGGCCCAAGGTCTGGTTTGGCAGATCTGGGCCACGCGTAAGGCTTGGATATAGGGCAGCCTGACGAGGCGACGGCGCGGTCAACGCGCGGGCGAACCAAGTGAGCGGAGGCGGGTGTCCTCCCCCCTGTTCGAAAGAAGCAGAGGTAGGGCAAGGGCCTTGGCGTGGCGGCTTCAGGTGATGAGGCGGAGGTCTTGGTCGAGGAGGAGGCTGCGGAGGTCGAGGACGGCTGAATCAAACGAAGTGGAAGGGGGCGCAGTCAATGGTGAAGCGAGACCGGGCGTTGGGGTCGTCCTCCTCATGTGCGATGACGAGACAGAAGGGGCGGCGTAGGGACTTGCTCCGGGAGGCGAGGAATGGCGTGGAAGCAGTGAAGGTCGGCGCGAGGATGGACTGATGCAGGGCAGCAGCAGGTTCGGTGCAGGGGCGTCGACCTCCTGCTCGATGCAGAATACAGAGGAGGCGGCCGAATCTGCAGCGGATGCTACAGCAGACTTGGCGCGACGGTGGCGCAACAGGGGCACGGCAGGAACGGCGTGGTAATGGAGGCAGCGACGGGGATCTCTGGTGGTGGAGCTCGACGCGGAGGCTGGCGGTGACTTGACTCCGATGGCGCGGGGCTGATGCAGAGCTCGCGTGCGAGGGTGCCATGGCAGGGAACGGCAGCAGCGACAGCATTCGGGTGGGTTCAACGTCCTGCTAGTCGCCGGCGGGAGCGCAGTCCAGCGAGGCTCGGGAGGAGGGGATCGAGAGGACGAGGCGGGATGGTGCTTGCTGGGGATTTGGGTGGCGCAGAAAAGACGGGAGGTGGTCGGCTGCGGTGGAATGGATCTGGGAGGGGTGCGGCTCTGGTTGGCTGGGCGATGGGATCGAGGGAGATTGAGTGAGGGGTTCCCGAGAGGATTAGTGGCGGCGGCCGAGAGGGATCGATGGGACAAGGCCCCTAGGATCTAGGGTTGGGCCTTATATTTAGCAGATGAAATCGGTTTAGGGCGGTTAGGTCCCTCCGATCGTAATCGGACGGACGGGAAAAATAGGTTAGGTAGCCCAAACAGAAAAACGGAGATGTTTTGTAGATGTTTGGGGATGTTCTGAGTCCAACGGTGACAACTCCCCGAGTCGGGTTCAGGACAACTTCCGGACGCGCGCGAGGGGTTCGATGCGCTGCACAGAGAGGGTTTTTCGGACTGTGCGATCGCATCGGACGACTCCGGACGCGAAGAGGGGTAGGTGGATGGACTAGGTGGGTTGTGGCGAGGCTGAGAGGAGTGAAGAGAGAGAGAGGGCCCGGCAGCAGTTTTCGGAGACCGAAAACGTCCGACATTGGACCGGCTATATTGCCGCCATAGCTTAACGGTTGGGCTATCAAACGGACTCCGAAAGCGATGAAACTTGGCAGGCGGCCTACCTACACTATAATAAGACCGCACGCCAACTCTCATCCCATTCTGAGAACATTTTCCAGCCACTTATAAAAATAATATTTCAGACGTGCCGCGGGCGCGTGCAAGTGTGTCTGGGCTCAAAATGGACAACTGACGGAACTGGGGGAAACACGGACAGATGCAGGTTTTGAAAACATGATGATGCAATGTGGATGATGACATGGCAAGATGCAACACGCAAGCAAATGACAAGACAACAACATCGAATAACTGGACGACACCTGGCGCAACGGTCTCGGGGCGTCACGACACTCCACCACTACGAGAGGATCTCGTCCCGAGATCTAGGATGGCCCCGGAGGGAAAAGGAAGAGGAAAAGAAGAGGTAAACTAAGTTGCTTCTTTAACAAACGAGTGAAACCATGAACCTTGAGAGGTTGAACCATTTGAGAAAAGAAAACAACGGAGATGAACAAAGTTGAAAACACTCCGTTAGAACAAAGGAACAAGGAACAATAAAGGTCAAGTTCGACAACACTCCAGTAGAACGAGATGCACAAGGAACGATAAGGATCAATTACGACAAAACTCCGGTTGGAAATGGAAGGTAAAGAATATGAGCTTGGCAAAATGAAGCACTTGGATGAGCGTCCGGTTAGAAGAGGAATAATAGCCACAACACGCCGGTTCAAACAAGATAGAGAAGGGAAAAATGATATAATTTGGGCAGCACTCCGACTGCAAATGGAAGGAATTGAACTTGAATTTGGGAAGATTGGATGATACTTGACGAAATCAACAACACACTGCCTCCAGAACTAATGAAAGAATGGCACAATGGGTAAGAACGATTTCAGACGGCACTCCCGTTGAGAAGGGATGGACAACTTGACAAAACGGGAAGAACTTGAAAAGAGGGCACGACACTTTGGTTAGATGGATAAGCAAAAGGAAAGAACATGATCTTTGACAAAAAAAATGGGATGATGAGTGAAGAGAGCAACATCGCTATGCCTCCGGAACGAAAGAATAGAAGTTATATCATTGGAATAACAAAATGGAGAAGAAAATGCCAACTTCTGCCCCAGATGAGCTTGAAGAAGCATCTTTAGGAGAAGGGATGAACGGAGTTGTTGGAAAACCAACAACAAAAGATATAATTTACAATGGTCTTAAGGAAAACATCCCCAAATTATGAGGTGAAATTCTGCCACTAACGGAAACCAAAAGATTGGATTGATATGAACAAGCAGACAAGAAACTTATTTCACCGGGAGGATGAATGAAGAACTTGGGTCATTTATAAGCACCATAATTAGCAACAATCCTTAGGGAAAGCTTTAGGTAAAATATAACCCAAGATAACTCCAATGAAGAGATTGATGGATTGAAAATATGTCCTGAATTAATTGAAAAATGATGGATTTAAGATATGTCACTATTGAAAAACTTGTGAATCATGAAACACGAAGGGAAATTATCAACAATGACATAACACCACCTCAAAAGATAAGGGAGAAAGGATTGAACTTTGAAATGCAAGATGAAGAATGCTTGAACTCCTCAAAACAAGACATGTGTTGAACAACATGTTTATTTCAGAGTATAGCTTGGCGGAACTTAACTTCGAGAGAAATCTTGAGGGCAATTGAAGAATGAAAAGTATCCTTGCAAACCGTCATGTTGAGCCTTCGTGAAGAACTCCGGTAATAAAAGAATGATCAAAAGGAAGTGAAGGATGGAAAGAATGAGATTTGAAGCCTTGCAATGATTCGATGGAGCTTTGCGATGAGATAAAGTGGAAACTTGGAACTCTGGAAGAAAAGATAACGCATCTCGAACCGAGAATGAGATATGATGAACCACTCCGAAAAGAAGAAATTAGAATGCTTGGATGAAACAAGAATAAGAATTACATTATGCGTATCCTTCACCAATTTAAATTGATGGCAAGCAACGGATTTGGCATACTAGTTATTGTCGTTGAAAGAATTAAGAGAGATATAGCGCAAGCTTGGGAAACTCTTCAACGAACCACCGGTAGGATTGAAACAACGAATGAATTAATATGATAACCATGGAAGAGAATCTTGAGCAAACCACTGCAAGAATTGAAAATGAAAGTATCAAAGGCACAATTCATCGGGAAGAATTTGGAAAAATGAATGAAGATACTTGTTGGAATTTAGATACAAGGGAACAAAGATATCATGAACTGATTAGAGAACACTTGAACGATGCACCGGTAAGATTTGGATAACGAGAGCTGAAAGCTGGAAATGAATAATTCTGATATGATGGCCTCCCAAGAATCAAACTGAAAAGACTCCTGAATTGCTCCAGATAGGTGAAAAGAAATCTCACAATCGAAAACAATTATGAGAGGATGTCATAACGCTAGAACCACGAATCTTTGATAGAACGAAACAAGATTCAAGGGAAAACTCTTCTTCGGTCTTCAACAGCAGAGAATGACAATGGGAAACACCACCATGAATTTTTGAGATACTCCGGGATGACAAATAGAAAGGTTGAGCCAACGATGAAAAGAATTTGACAGGTCTTGGAGAAAATACATAAGACTGATGATAATTCATTCTTACGTCAAACTTCGAAAAGAATTTGAGAAGCTCCGAGAAAATTAGAAGAGTCAGGTAAGATCCTGGGAAAGACCTGTGGGTTAGGGCCCACTCAAAAGAAACACCATTGAACAATTTAAAAGAGAGATTGTGCCGGTTGAAATAAATGGCTTGAATGAGGTAACATCCTCGCAAAAGCTGGAACGAAAGCAGAGTGGAAACACGAATCTTCGAGATATCTTGAGTACTCCGGAATAATTGAATAGCGAGAAGTGGATGATTACGAGGTGCACCGGCATGAGAAAGCATTAGAAATGAGGAAAAGGGATATGATCAACACCAAAAGCTTGATTTGAATCCACCGGAAAAGAAAAGGAACGGAGAATGACAACTTGAAGCTCCGTTAGAATCTTCCTGAGAATCACCGGATAAGAACATTGACGGAACTGAATGGAGAGACTTCCCATCAATAAAAGGATACTTGATTAAGAAATCCGAGTCCTCGAAGAAAAAGGGTGGGAAGGTGGAAAAAACAAAGACAAATTGGGACGGATGAAACAAACACCGATGAGAATACTTAGAGTTGAACTTGCAGATGTTGAAAATGATCGGATCCACTTGAAGAGAAACAAGCCGGTTGAAAAGGATTGACATGACAATCTCGATTATCATGAGGATTAGTATTCACATAGGAACATGAGAACACCGCTTAGGAAAGGTATGGAATCAACACTTGACTTCGAAGCAACTCGAATACCACAACTGAAACAAAACAAATGTTGGCTTGTAGAATAAGCTGGAACAAACATATGATAGAGATTTCGTCCGAAGTTTTTGTGGTGGGGCCCACACAGGCTCGATCGTACATCACCATCATGTACAAGGCAGTGCACATAACATACGAAGCGTCCCCGAGTCAGCATAGCCAAGGACTCTTTAAGACACAACGAGACCACTATAAAACCACCATGGATAGGCGGACCACTAGACGTCGAACCCCAATCTCATATCATGCATCTGTCGGAAAGATATCCTAGGAGCTACTTGAATTCCCACTTATAAACTCCCAAAACTTTCCGGCTATGCAATCAGGTGTTGGGGATATAGGGGAAGCATAATATCTCACCCAAAACTAGCAAATCCTACATCCAGTTGTATCCATCCTTCAACACATAACCAAGAAACCTTCGGAAATCATTTACCTCGACCTTTGAAAAGCATCCATTATACGAGTTATGGAAATACTCCCGAACTCCCGCCCCAGTACTGGGTGGCGTCGAGGTTATCTCACCAACAACTGCATAAAAGAGATTTTCGATGTCGGCGAACTCAGGTATTCCAGAACTGCAACGATAAAATTGTGACGACAACACCTCGGAGCTCAACTCCCTGGGACACTGCCACAACCCCTAAATGTCAGGAGGCACCAAGAACAATGTTCTCGTCACAAAACCATCAGAACGATTCCAAGAAACCCGTGTGATCCTAAATTTTTTAGTGAAATTTGAGAAGAGAAGAGTCAAAACTCTACGTCAGGATGCCTCACCAAAGCGACAACGGGACTGAGGAGTAAAAAGAATCCTACTATCCGATATATATAATCCTATAAGACTCGAAACATTTTTCTAGACTCAACAATGCCAACGATTTGATCAAGCAGGGGGCTCCTAAGTCGGGGAAGGCTCTGATACCAACTTGTAACACCCACGATGCGGCTATATCTCCCACATGTCGGAGCATGACTTAGAGGCATAACCGCATTGTAGGCATGTCGCAAGAGGGGTAATCTTTACACATCCCATGTACTGAATAAGAAAGAGGTACAGAGTTGGCTTACAATTGCCACTTCACACAATACATAAATATAGCATTACATCAGCCAGATACAATCAAGGTCCGACTACGGAACCAAAATTAAAGAAGACTACCCCTAATGCAAAAGATCCCCGATTGCCCCGACTGGGCTCCACTACTGATCAACTGAAACGAAACAACACGATGAACAAGATCTTCATCGAGCTCCTCCTTGAGCTCGGTTGAGTCACCTGCACGGTATCATCGGCACCTGCAAACTGGTTTTGGAAGTAATCTGTGAGTCATGGGGACTCAACAATCTCACACCCTCGCGATCAAGACTATTTAACCTTATGGGTAGGTAAAAGGTATGTGAGGTGGAGCTGCAGCAAGCGCTAGCATATATGGTGGCTAACTTACGCAAATGAGAGCGAGAAGAGGAGCAAAGCACGGTTGCAAACTAGAAGTGATCAAGAAGTGATCAAGAAGTGATCAAGAAGTGATCCTGAAACTACTTACGTTCAAGCATAACTCCAACACCGTGTTCACTTCCCGGACTCCGCCGAGAAGAGACCATCACGGCTACACACATGGTTGATGCATTTTAATTAAGTTAAGTTTCAAGTTTTCTACAACCGGACATTAACAAATTCCCATCTGCCCATAACCGCGGGCACGGCTTTCAAAAGTTCAAAACCCTGCAGGGTTGTCCCAACTTAGCCCATCACAAGCTCTCACGATAAACAAAGGATCCTTCTCCCAGGAAGACCCGATCAGACTCGGAATCTCGGTTACAAGACATTTCGACAATGGTAAAACAAGACCAGCAAAGCCACCCGAATGTGCCGACAAATCCCGATAGGATCTGCACATATCTCATTCTCAGGGAACACCGGATGAGCAATCCGTACAACTAAAACCAACCCTCAAGTTTCCCCGAGGTGGCGCTGCAAGGGGCTCTAGTTTGGACCAACACTCAGAGGAGCACTGGCTCAGTGGGTTAAAATAAAGATGACCCTCGGGAGCGCGACTCCCAAGGGAAAAGTAGGTGGTGGTGAGGCAAATGGTAAAACCAAGGTTGGGCCTTGCTGGAGGAGTTTTATTCAAACCGAACTGTCGAGGGGTTCCCATTATAACCCAACCACGTATGGAACGCAAAATCAAGGAACATAACACCGGTATGACGGAAACTAGGGCGACAAGAGTGGAAGAAAGCACCAGGCATAAGGCCGAGCCTTCCACCCTTTACCAAGTATATAGATGCATTAATAAACATAAAAGATATTGTGATATCCCAACAAAATCCATGTTCCAAACATGGAACAAACTTCATCTTCACCTGCAACTAGCAACGCTATAAGAGGGGCTGAGCAAAGCGGTAACATAGCTAAACAACGGTTTGCTAGGACAATGTGGGTTAGAGGCCTGACATGGTAATATGGGAGGCATGATATAGCAAGTGGTAGGTATCATGGCATAGCAATAGATCGAGCAACTAGCAAGCAAAGATAGAAGTGATTTCGAGGGTATGGTTATCTTGTCTCAGATCCCGCAAGGAAGAAGAACGAGTCCATGGAGAAGACAAACGGATGTAGATGAACGGATCCTCACAAACGCGACATTATCGGAACCAACCCGAAGAAGCAACACCGGAAAGAAGCACACAACATAGTAAACAACCAACACATCAACATGGCATGATGCACAATCGAGTATGATGCATGTCCGGTTTCAATATGCATGGCATGGCAAAGTGCACAAACAATCCTACAAATTAAGTGGAGCTCAATATGCAACGAGTTGCATATTAACGAAACACCACAACAATTATTTAGTTCTCTCCCGTTTAGGTACTCAACAATATTAAAGGTTGGATAGCATGGCAAGAGGTGAAGCATACATAAACTAACTATCTAGTCAAGTTTAAATGATGCCGGAACACCAAACAACAAGTTCGAAAACTCCTCATGTGCATATATTAGGTTTGGTATTGTTCTGTGCTAAAGCATATTTTAGGGTTGTTAAACATGCAAGAAGAGTGCACCATGTTAAACTAGGCATTTTTCTACCCCATTTACATATAAAGTTTGTTAGGTTTGGAGCTACGATTATTTAGTTCTGAAATAAAGCATTTTAACGAGTTATTTAAGAAAATTTGAACAAACAACATTTGAAACATAGATGAAAGTTGGACATTATGAAACTAGAAAAAATTCTAAACATATTTCATATATAAAGTTTTTACATGTGATGCATAGTTTGTGAGATATTAAATGTATGAACAATAGGGGGTTTCTGTAAAACAGGCAGGCACTGGGTAAAAGGCAAAATCCGCAGCGCGTGGAAAAAATACATGGGCTGAAATCTGGATCGGCTGGGCTGCTCAGCAGCGTGGCCACTCGGCCGATGAAGGGGAAGTAGCCCACGCGGGACAGTGGTGTGGACCAGGCCGGCGTGGGAAGGCAGCCCAAGGTCTGGTTTGGCGAATTTGGGCCACGCGTAAGGCTTGGATATAGGGCAGCCTGACGAGGCGACGACGCGGTCAACGCGCGGGCGAACCGAGCGAGCGGAGGTGGGCGTCCTCCTCCCTGTTCGAAAGAAGCAGAGGCAGGGCATGGGCCTTGGCGCGGCGGTGTAGGATCTAGAAGTAGATGTGTCTAGAGGGAGGTGATTAGAAACTTAGTGTCTAAATTTGCAATTTTTTAAGCTTTTTCGGTTTAAGTGGAGTTTAGGCACAATTTCAACACACACAATACATATCAAGCAAGCATGCAAAGAGTATATGAGCAGCGGAATGTAAAGCATGTAACTTGCAAGAATGTAAAGGGAAGGGTTTGGAGGGATCAAACGCAATTGGAGACACGGATATTTTTCCCGTGGTTCGGATAGGTGGTGTTATCCTACATCCACGTTGATGGAGACTTCAACCCATGAAGGGTAACGGTTGCGTGAGTCCACACAGGGCTCCACCCAAGGGCAATGGTTGCGCGAGTCCACACAGGGCTCCACCCACAAAGGGTCCACGAAGAAGCAACCACCCACAAAGGGTCCACGAAGAAGCAACCTTGTCTATCCCACCATGGCCATCGCCCATGAAGGACTTGCCTCACTAGCGGTAGATCTTCGCGAAGTAGGCGATCTCCTTGCCCTTACAAACTCCTTGGTTCAACTCCACAATCTTGTCGGAGGCTCCCAAGTGACACCTAGCCAATCTAGGAGACACCACTCTCCAAGAAGTAACAAATGGTGTGTAGGTAATGAACTCCTTGCTCTTGTGCTTCAAATGATAGTCTCCCCAACACTCAACTCTCTCATAGGATTTGGATTTGGTGGAAAGAAGATTTGAGTGGAAAGCAACTTGGGAAGGCTAGAGATCAAGATTCATATGGTAGGAATGGAATGTCTTGGTCTCAACACATGAGTAGGAGGTTCTCTCTCAGAACATATGAGTAGGAATGGTGTGTGTGTTCTGATGGCTCTCTCTTTAATGAGAAGGAGGTGGAGGGGTATATATAGCCTCCACACAAAATCCAACCGTTACACAGTTTTCCAATCTCGGTGGGACCGAATCAGAAAACTCGGTCTGACCGAAATAGTAAACCTAGTGACCGTTAGGAATTTCGGTGGGACTGACATGCAACTCGGTAGGACCGATTCGGTTAGGGTTTGGGCATAACGTAATCTCGGTGAGACCGATTACACAAACTCGGTGAGACCGAATTTGGTAACTAGCTAACCAGAGAGTTGGTCAGGCAAACTCGGTGGGACCGATTTGCTCTTTCGGTGAGACCGAAAAGTTACAAAGGGGAAACACTGAGTTTACATTGCAATCTCGGTGGGACCGATTGCATATCTCGGTGAGACCGAGAATATTGCAATAGGTAACAGAGATTTTGCAATCCCATCTCGGTGAGACCGAGATCCTTATCGGTAGAACCGAATTCCTAGGGTTTGGCAGTGGCTAAATGACAAGTGAAACTCGGTGGCGCCGGATAGGAAGAATTGGTAGGACCGAGTTTGGCTTAGGGTTTAGGTCATATGTGGAAGTGGGAAAGTAGCTGAGGATTTTGGAGCATATCATTAAGCACATGAAGCAAGAGGCTCATTAAGCAACACCTCATCCCTCCTTGATAGTATTGGCTTTTCCTATGGACTCAATGTGATCTTGGATCACTAAAATGTAAAATGAAGAGTCTTGAGCTTGAAGCTTTAGCCAATCCTTTGTCCTTAGCATCTTGAAGGAGTTCCCACAACCTTTAGTCCATGCCACTCCATTGTTGAACTTATCTGAAACATGCTAGATAGAAGTGTTAGTCCAACAAGAGATATGTTGTCATCAATTATCAAAACCACCTAGGGAGCACTTGTGCTTTCAATCTCCCCCTTTTTGGTAATTGATGGCAACATACATCAAAGCTTTTGATAAAGATATAAAGAACAGCAAGTAAAGCTTTGGAAGAACATGTAGCAAGCATAGGCTCCCCCTACATGTATGCACTCATGTAAATATAAAATATAGAGGCATGTGAGAGCATAAACATGACAGAGTAGGCAATGTGTTACATGTATCTTGGCCATATGCATCAGAGCAAAAGATTATCAAGAAAAATACCTTCATGCTCATGAGTCCTTCTTGCAAACAGTATGTACATAAGCAAGAACTCCTCATACTCATGATTTTGATGCATATACTTACCTTGTGGTCTCGAGTTGGCTTAGGATGGAATGAACCTGCACAAACAAGGTTAGATAACACAGGTACGTCCACTAGCCAGAGCAAACAAAAGAAACCACAAGAATACCAAGACTGGGATGACATGTAGAGAGTGAGTACAAGGTACCACATTGGATTCAACATGTCCCTAAGAATAAAGATATGCAATGAATTTGACTGATTTCTTTTCCTTAGGTGTCTTGCTCCCCCTGAATCTTACATGAGATATTGGGAGAAGATAGGAAACAGAAAATCAGAGCTGAGTAGAACTAAATTCAAATGAGTTCATATGAACATGTCTTTCCCCCAAAAAGACATGTGGCATCTCTCCTCTTGAGCATCAAGCTCTGGGATCCTTGAGATTTTCTCTCCCCCTTTAGGTCTCTCTCTTTAGGTCTCTCTCTCTCCCCCTTAATACTTTCTCTCTTGTAGGTTTGGTCCTTGAGACTGTTTCTCTCCCTTGATGTGACCTTGAGGTCTCTCTCTCCTACAAGCTTTGATCTGATCTCTCTCTCCCCCTTTGACATCAATTTCCAAGAAGGTTTTCTTGGAATCCGCCAAATAGGTTTGGTCCTTGAGATTCAGCACAAAGTAGAGGATAAAATTGTGATGCTTGTGGAGGACAAGATTCATTGAGTGGAGCTGGATCAGAAGAAATGTAGAATGTGTGGCAAACTGTTTTTCCTGTTTTGAAATCGGTGGCACCGAGTGGCATGTTTCGGTAGTGCCGAAGAGATTCGGTTGAACCAAAAATGACAATTCGGTGAAACCGAGTTCATCACAGAGAAAAACACTTGTCACCTCAGCTCACTAGTCAAGTAAGATCTCACAAAGATTTGCAATGAATTAGCTGAAAGATTTGCAAGGAATTTGATGCAGAATTATGCAGAACAAAAATCAAAAAGAAAAGGGTGAAGGTTTCTAGATGAAGTTTTTTTGTTTTTGAAAAAGAGAAAGAAACTAAACATGCATGAGACAAATGCAATAACACAGAAAAGAACACAAGAGAACTTCATCTAGAGTTGGGCGGTGACATAGTCACCTATGTTAGAGTATATTGACTTAGGAGTCAAGTGAGAACACTTGATCATAGGTCATACTCATCGTTTAAGCTCAAAATGGGGTTACCATTTTTCGTTTAAGCATCTTGATGTATTCACATCTTGTTGAGTTGCTTTGACTCATGTCTTGGAGTAAAGCTTCTCTAAGATGGAATAACATACCTTGGGTGGTGGTGTGGTTCTTGCTCATGTAGTTGAACTTGTGTGGGTGCTCAAGGTTGATGTAGCTCATCAAGAGTTGGGAGCACCACTTGGAGTTTGAGTTCATATACCTACATGGGTTAGTTCTTGCAAGGAAGAGCACTTGTGTATCCAAAAATGACAATCATGAAGCTCAACATAGAATTTGTCAAAGGATATGTTTGAATGGTTTTGTGCTTCCTTGTCTTCAACCACTATTGTGTAGAGTCTTGGTCTTGTAGAGATTGCTCAAGATGTGAGTGAGTCGCAATCTCATGGAATTAGATTCAACCAAGCACCTACATGGGTTAGACAACATGCAAGGTGCAAATATATCCAAGACATAAGATAGTCATCATAAGAGATACATCATGGATTAGTTATAAGCTCATGTCTTGCATGTATCCAATGGAGTTTCTACTCCAAGTTCAAAGCATCAATGATGTTCAATTCTCCTCTCAACCTGCAAAACACTTTCTCATCAAGCGGTTTAGTGAATATATCTGCCAATTGCTTATCGGTGCGAACATGCTTAAGATTGATGTCACCCTTAGCAACATGATCTCGAATGAAATGATGACGAACTTCAATATGCTTAGTTCGAGAATGTTGTACAGGATTATGACCAATTTTGATAGCACTTTCATTGTCACAAAGCAGTGGAACATGTTTCACATAAATCCCATAATCTTTAAGAGTTTGAGTCATCCAAAGTAATTGAGCGCAACATGAACCAGCGGCAATGTATTCAGCTTCGGCGGTGGATAAGGATACCGAGTTTTGTTTCTTGGAAAACCAAGACACAAGAGATCTACCAAGAAATTGACAAGTACCCGAAGTGGACTTTCTATCAACCTTGTCTCCGGCATAATCCGAGTCGGAATAGCCAACAAGATCAAAAGAAGACCTCTTAGGATACCAAATGCCAAAATTTGGTGTATGGATTAAATATCTCACTATCCTTTTCACAGCCTTAAGATGACAATCTTTAGGAGCAGCTTGATATCGTGCACACATGCATACACTTAGCATAATATCGGGACGTGAAGCACATAGGTATAACAATGAACCAATCATAGAGCGATAAACCTTTTGATCAACTGGTTCACCATCTTTGGTTAAATCATTATGTCCACTAGTAGGCATGGGTGTAGACATACCTTTGCATTCTTGCATATTGAACTTCTTGAATAAGTCCTTGGTGTACTTTGTTTGAGAGACAAATGTACCTTCCTTAGTTTGCTTGATTTGCAACCCAAGAAAGAATTTGAGTTCACTCATCATAGACATCTCAAACTTCTCTGACATTAGCTTTCCAAACTTTTCACTAAAGAGAGGGTTAGTTGAACCAAATATGATGTCGTCAACATAAATTTGGCATACAAATAATTCTCCATTAACCCTTTTAGTAAAAAGAGTAGAGTCAATTTTACCAATTTCAAAACCACTTGTAGTAAGGAACTTGGTCTAGCATTTATACCATGCTCTAGGAGCTTGTTTAAGACCATAAAGAGCTTTGTGAAGTTTGTAAACATGATTTGGTTTCTTAGGATTGACAAAGCCGGGAGGTTGTTTGACATAAACTTCCTCCTCTATTTCTCCATTTAGAAAAGCACTTTTAATGTCCATTTGGTACAAGGTGATATTATGGTGATTAGCATAGGCAAGTAAGATGCGAATGGACTCAAGTCTAGCAACGGGAGCATATGTCTCACCATAGTCCATACCTTCGACTTGTGTGTACCCTTGGGCGACGAGACGTGCTTTGTTGCGAACCACTTGTCCATCTTCATCTTGCTTGTTGCGGAACACCCATTTGGTACCAATGATGTTGTGGTTGTTGTCGGGCTTCTCAACCAATGTCCAAACTTGGTTTCTCTCAAAATTATGTAGCTCTTCATGCATAGCGTTTATCCAATCTGGATCTTCCAATGCTTCTTCAACCTTCATTGGTTCAATGCTAGAGATGAATGAATAGTTTTCACAAAAGTTAGCTAAACGAGTTTTTGAGCGAGTGATTCTCCCGGTTTGTATATCATTGAGGATTTTCTCAACGGGATGATCTTTGGCAATTCTTGCTCGAACTCGTGAGAGCTTTTGCTTGGGTCTTCGTTGAACATCTTCTTCATCCTGTTCTTCTTCTTGGCCTTCTTCATTTTTGACGTCGTCGTTCTCTTGTCGTGGTGGGGAAGGAGGTTGTTGATGTTCATCTTGACGTACTCCCTCGTTTTCTTCATCTTGATGTGTCCCACTTGTGGATGCTTCCGTGTCGATTCTTGGTTCACCTTGTCGTGAAGTAGAAGCTTCCGCTTGGACGGATGAAGTACTCTCCTTCACCTCCGTTGGACGAATTTTGCCAATGGACAAGTCTCGAATTGCTTCTGAAGGGTCTTTGTCTCCTACATCAATTGGCAATTGCTCTACTTGCGAGCCATTAGATTCATCAAACTTCACATCTACCGTCTCTTCAACCTTTCGGGTGGAATTGTTGTAGACACGGTAAGTGTGAGAGTTTGATCCATAACCAAGTAGAAAACCTTCATGAGATTTAGGAGCAAACTTTGAACGACGATGCTTATGAAGAATGTAGCACTTTGAGCCGAATACTCGAAAGTATCCAACTTGGGGTTTGTTACCGGTGAGAAGCTCGTATGCCGTCTTGCCGAGTAGCTTGTGAAGATATAAGCGATTTGTTGCGTGACAAGCTGTCGCGACTGCTTCTGCCCAAAAGTTCTTTGGCGTCTTGTATTCATCAAGTGTCGTTCTTGCCATTTCGATGAGCGTCCGGTTCTTCCTCTCAACAACTCCATTTTGTTGAGGTTTGTATGTAGCCGAGAACTTGTGTGAAATCCCTTCTTCGTCAAGAAAGGTGTCCACATTTGCGTTCTTGAACTCCGTTCCGTTGTCACTCCGAACCTTCTTGATCTTCACATCAAACTGATTTTGGGCTTTCCTAGCGAAGTTTCTGAAGATCTTCTGGACCTGCGACTTGTCATTAAGAAAGAACACCCACGTAAATCTTGATAAATCATCAACTATAACTAGACCAAAAGAATTTCCACCGAGACTCTTGTAGGCATTGGGACCAAAAAGATCCATGTGAAGCAGCTCGAGTGGCCTCCTTGTGGTCATGATGTTCTTCATGGGATGTCTTCCTCCAACCTGTTTACCTGCTTGACAAGCACTGCAAAGTCTATCCTTATCAAATATGACATCGTTAACTCCAAGGATATGATTTCCTTTAATAAGCTTGTCAAGGTTTCTCATGCCAATGTGACCTAGTCGTCTATGCCACAACCAGCCTTTTGAGGATTTAGCAACAAAGCAAGTTTTAGGTTGTGCCTTTTTAGAGAAATCGACAATGTAAAGATCACCTCTACGCATACCCGTAAAGACCATTTTATGATTGTCCCGATGAAATACTTGGCAATCTACCTCAGTAAATAGGACATTCAAACCGAAATCAGCAAGTCTAGATACCGAAAGTAAGTTGTAGCCAAGAGATTCAACGAGCATGACATTTTGAATGGAACTATCATGTGAGATGGCCACCTTACCAAGGCCAACCACTTTACCCTTTGAATTATCACCAAAGGTGACATATTTTTGAGGGCCGTTGTTTTCAGCAAGCTCACGAAACATCTCTCCATCTCCGGTCATATGATCAGTACATCCACTATCAAGAACCCATTCCTTTCCTCCTGATTCATATCCCCGAAGATTTGTCATAAGACCAAAATGTCTCATTGCATCATCAAGATCGAAGTCACTATCATCATCATCATAATATTCATGTTCATCATGATCTTGTGACTCATCATTTCCTAGAGAGGGTAATTCATTAGATAAATGATCAAAGTGGTTACTTTTGTGAATTCTTATAGCTTTGAATATGATATCATTAATGATTCCAACATCTCCTTTAGCATACTTAAGATTGGAAAGGTCAAGAAGACATTTGCTAAAACTAGGATCACTAGAGTTCATCTTACTCAAGGCAATGGATTTATGGAGAATTTCATCCAAAGTTTTCAAGGAATGATTGGGAAACCTTTCCTCAAGAAATTTCCATATAGTATAGGCGCAATTTTGAGTAGGCAAACTAGCAATCAAATCTTTGGGCAATCCTCTAATGATGAGCTCAATAGTTCTAAGATTGCGAATCATGTCAATATCTTCATCTAGGGTAGGATGCAAGGGATCAATTTGGGGTGCACAAGGGCTAGCAATATACTTGTTCAAATGATATTGATTGAAGATTACAAGCATCTCATTTTTCCACTCATGAAAATACTCTCCATCAAGAATAGGCACTCTATGTCTAAGACTCCCTAAAGTAGACACATCCATCTTCCTCCAATGGTGATTAAACCAAGGCAATGGAGACCAAAG
Organism: Triticum aestivum; assembly: GCF_018294505.1. Classification (NCBI taxonomy): domain Eukaryota; kingdom Viridiplantae; phylum Streptophyta; class Magnoliopsida; order Poales; family Poaceae; genus Triticum; species Triticum aestivum. The sequence goes on along the minus strand of NC_057806.1, from coordinate 502,595,482 downwards.
CTCTGATACCACTTGTAGGATCTAGAAGTAGATGTGTCTAGAGGGGGGTGATTAGACACTTAGTGTCTAAAGTTGCAATTTTTAAGCTTTTTTGGTTTAAGTGGAGTTTAGGCACAATTTCAACACACACAATACATATAAAGCAAGCATGCAAAGAGTATATGAGCAGCGGAATGTAAAGCATGTAACTTGCAAGAATGTAAAGGGAAGGGTTTGGAGGGATCAAACGCAATTGGAGACACGGATATTTTTCCCGTGGTTCGGATAGGTGGTGCTATCCTACATCCACGTTGATGGAGACTTCAACCCACGAAGGGTAACGGTTGCGTGAGTCCACACAGGGCTCCACCCAAGGGCAATGGTTGTGCGAGTCCACACAGGGCTCCACCCACGAAGGGTCCACGAAGAAGCAACCACCCATAAAGGGTCCACGAAGAAGCAACCTTGTCTATCCCACCGTGGTCATCGCCCACGAAGGACTTGCCTCACTAGCGGTAGATCTTCACGAAGTAGGCGATCTCCTTGCCCTTACAAACTCCTTGGTTCAACTCCACAATCTTGTCGGAGGCTCCCAAGTGACACCTAGCCAATCTAGGAGACACCACTCTCCAAGAAGTAACAAATGGTGTGTAGGTAATGAACTCCTTGCTCTTGTGCTTCAAATGATAGTCTCCCCAACACTCAACTCTCTCATAGGATTTGGATTTGGTGGAAAGAAGATTTGAGTGGAAAGCATCTTGGGAAGGCTAGAGATCAAGATTCATATGGTAGGAATGGAATGTCTTGGTCTCAACACATGAGTAGGAGGTTCTCTCTCAGAACATATGAGTAGGAATGGTGTGTGTGTTCTGATGGCTCTCTCTTTAATGAGAAGGAGGTGGAGGGGTATATATAGCCTCCACACAAAATCCAACCGTTACACAGTTTTCCAATCTCGGTGGGACCGAATCAGAAAACTCGGTCTGACCGAAATAGTAAACCTAGTGACCGTTAGGAATTTCGGTGGGACTGACATGCAACTCGGTAGGACCGATTCGGTTAGGGTTTGGGCATAACGTAATCTCGGTGAGACCGATTACACAAACTCGGTGAGACCGAATTTGGTAACTAGCTAACCAGAGAGTTGGTCAAGCAAACTCGGTGGGACCGATTTGCTCTTTCGGTGAGACTGAGTGGAACTCGGTGAGACCGAAAAGTTACAAAGGGGAAACACTGAGTTTACATTGCAATCTCGGTGGGACCGATTGCATATCTCGGTGGGACCGAGAATATTGCAATAGGTAACAGAGAGTTTGCAATCCCATCTCGGTGAGACCGAGATCCTTATCGGTAGAACCGAATTGCTAGGGTTTGGCAGTGGCTAAATGACAAGTGACACTCGGTGGCGCCGGATAGGAAGAATCGGTAGGACTGAGTTTGGCTTAGGGTTTAGGTCATATGTGGAAGTGGGAAAGTAGCTGAGGATTTTGGAGCATATCATTAAGCACATGAAGCAAGAGGCTCATTAAGCAACACCTCATCCCTCCTTGATAGTATTGGCTTTTCCTATGGACTCAATGTGATCTTGGATCACTAAAATGTAAAATGAAGAGTCTTGAGCTTGAAGCTTTAGCCAATCCTTTGTCCTTAGCATCTTAAAGGAGTTCCCACAACCTTTAGTCCATGCCACTCCATTGTTGAACTTATCTGAAACATGCTAGATAGAAGTGTTAGTCCAACAAGAGATATGTTGTCATCAATTATCAAAACCACCTAGGGAGCACTTGTGCTTTCAGGCGGCTTCGGGCGATGAGGCGGAGGTCTTGGTCGAGGAGGAGGCTGCGGAGGTCGAGGACGACTGTATCGAACGAAGTGGAAGGGAGCGCAGTCAACGGTGAAGCGAGACCAGGCGCTTGGGTCGTCCTCCTCGCGTGTGATGACGAAACAGAAGGGGGCGACGCAGGGACTTGCTTCGGGAGGTGAGGAACGGCGTGGAAGCAGTGAAGGTCGGCGCGAGGATGGACTGATGCAGGGCAGCAGCAGGTTCGGTGTAGGGGCGTCGACCTCTTGCTCGATGCAGAACACAAAGGAGGCGGCCGAACCTGCAGCGGATGTCGCAGCGGACTTGGCACGACGGCGGCGCGGCAGGGGCACGACAGGAACGATGCGGTAATGGAGGCAGCGACGGGGATCTCTGGCGGCGGAGCTCGACGCGGAGGCCGGCGGTGGCTTGACTCCGGTGGCGCGGGGCTGATGCAGAGCTCGGGCGCCACGGCAGGGAACAGCAGCAGCGGCAGCATCCGGGTGGGTTCGATGTCCTACTGGTCGCCGGCAGGAGCGCAGTCCGGCGAGGCTTGGGAGGAGGGGATCGAGAGGAGGAGGCGGGATGGTGCTTGCTGGGGATTTGGGTGGCGCAGAAAAGACGGGAGGTGGTCGGCTGCGGTGGAATGGATCTGGGAGGGGTGCAGCTCTGGTTGGCTAGGTGATGGGATCGAGGGAGATTGAGTGAGGGGATCCCAAGAGGATTAGTGGCGGCGGCAGAGAGGGATCGATGGGACAAGGCCCCTAGGATCTAGGGTTGGGCCTTATATTTAGCAGATGAAATCGGTTTAGGACGGTTAGGTCCCTCCGATCGTAATCAGACGGACGGGAAAAATAGGTTAGGCAGCCCAAACAGAAAAACGGAGACGTTTTGTAGATGTTTGGGGATGTTCTGAGTCCAACGGTGACAACTCCCCTGGTCGGGCTCGGGACAACTTCTGGACGCGCGCAAGGGGTTCGGTGCACTGCGCAGAGAGGGTTTTTCGGACCGTGTGATTGCATCGTACGACTCCGAACGCGAAGAGGGGTAGGTGGATGGACTAGGTGGGTTGTGGCGAGGCTGAGAGGAGAGAAGAGAGAGAGGGCCCGGCAGCAGTTTTCGGAGACCGAAAACGTCCGACATTGGACCGGCTATATTGCCGCCATAGCTTAACGGTTGGGCTATCAAACGGACTCCGAAAGCGATGAAACTTGGTAGGCGGCCTACCTACACTATAATAAGACCACACGCCAACTCTCATCCCATTCTGAGAACATTTTCCGGCCACTTATAAAAATAATATTTCGGACGTGCCGCTGGCGCGTGCAAGTGTGTCTGGGCTCAGAACGGACAACGGACGGAACTGGGGGAAACACGAACGGATGCAGGTTTTGAAAACATGATGATGCAATGCGGATGATGACATGGCAAGATGCAACACGCAAGCAAATGACAAGGCAACAACAGTGAATAACTGGACGACACCTGGCGCAACGGTCTCGGGGCGTCACAATGTTGTATGGAAGTTTGAGGTCCTTAAAATAGGGAAGCTGTGTGAAGGGGGTAATGTGAGTCTAGTTGTGCGTCTCACCATATCCTTCAAAACATTTTTTCCCTTTACCTTTTCCTTTGCCCTCGCCCTCGTCTTCGCCTGTGGCTTTGCCTTTCCCTTCATCGGGAGGCTTAAGAGCTTTCAGCTGAGCAAGCACATCCACTCCAGAAAACGTTGGAATCTCGTTTACTTCATGGACAAATTTTCCTTTTGTGAAGTTCTTCTTGTCTTCCCTATCAGGATGGTCTGGAGAGAGGAACTGTCGATTTAGGTCAAATGCAACATACTTGCCACCCTTCTTGAGCCAAATGAAAATCAAGGTGTCGGGGGACTGATCCACGAACACCTATGGGACCGGCGGGCCGAGTACCTTTCGATTCAGTGAGGGCGGAGGCCGTGCAAAGAGCGGATCAAGGCGATGCACGCGAGCGATTTACCCAGGTTCGGGTCGCACGGATGCGTAAAACCCTACTTCTGCTTTGTGGTTTGTATTGATTTCTTGCTCGGGAGCACGGAGTGCTACAATACACTTCAACAGCTAACGAGACCGAGCGTGAGTGTTTTTTGAACCCCCCTCTATGTTGCACACGGGCCTCCTTTTATATGCTCAAGGGGTCACCGACAGGTGGCAACGGAGGCAAAGGGTAAAATGGAAAGGTGCTGCGGTAGGTATAGCTACCTGCTACAGTGTATCATACCTAACCCTGACGGGAGGGGACAAGGGCATTAAATGCCCGTCTGTGTCGCCTAAACAGTGCAAAAGGGGCCGCCAGGGACGCCACCGCTTGCCACGACGGCAATCTTGTCAGCGCCGCTTGCCACCGCGCACCCCTGGCTGCACAGCCTCCTGCCACGTACGCCTGGAAGGGTCCCAGAGCGACACGTTGGTGGATGTGCTGGAGCGCGGGCACAGAGTGGTGGCTTGCCGCGGCAAGCGCCTTGCCGCGGTCGTTGTCTTGTCGCGTCCGGGAGCTTGTCGCTCACCGGGCCTTGCCAGAGCGCGTGGCACGTCGCGGCAAGGGCCTTGAGGTGCCTTGGTTGGCCTTCCCGGCAAGCTCCTCTTGCCGGGGTCTTGTCTCCTTAAGCGCCTTGCCTTGGTTGGCCTTCCCGGCAAGCTCCTCTTGCCGGGGTCTTGTGGTGTCTTGGTTTGGATACTTTGTTCTTGAATGGCTCCAAAAGAACCACGGAGGACCCTGGCGGTCACCCGGCAAGCCTTGCCGCGGGATGCTACGACTGCCCGTGCACAAGTTCGGGATACTAGGGTACCCCTACTCTAGTACACCGACAGGAGCCCCCGGGCCTGGGCCATACACGGTGCCGAGCGCTGTTGGGCCAGGCCCAAAACAGGGCACGGGCACGCGCGGCCTAGGTTACGTCGTATCTCTCTCCGCCTCCTCGCGCCGGACGCGCGCCGGACTTCGACTTCTCCGCTTTCAGTTGCTTCACTCTGAACTTGTTCCTCATTAGGACTCTAGCCCAGAGAGCAGCAAAGAGAGTCAAGGTCCCGGTGATCGTCATCAAGGACGAACCCACTGCGACAGCAGGGGGAGCGCCCGAGACAACCTTGTTGGACCCGGCAACTTTCCTCCAGAGCAGCCCCCAGCGTAAGTATATGGTTTGCTTTCCGCTGTGGGGTGCGCATGGGTACTCTTTCTTTGCTGATATTTGATTGTTGGTTTGTCGCGGATATCGACAGGGAGCTGGCGCAGCTGGGGATGGCGGATTTCGGGTATCCCTCCGACGAGAGCCTCCAGCCCAGCGCCAAGCTCACCCTGTTCTTCAAAGGCGTGGCGATGGCCTTCCAGCGACTCCAGGAGAGGATCCCAAAGCAGCTGGCCGACGATTCGCGCAAGATCTGCGCGGGAGCCCTTCAGAAGGTGTTGATGAAGGTGGCCTTCCGCAACCCGGGCCTCCGCCTCACCAACATCCTCAAGACCTTGCCGCCGGATGCCGATCTGGAGGAGCTCAAGGCCCTTGTCGCACCCATTGTGGACAAGGTGAGCGGGATCAAGAGGATTGAGGGCGATCGCGCAGACTAGGCCACCCGTTTCCTCCTTTTTCTTGTCGCTGTCGATCAAGTTACGAAAACGATCTGTTAGAGCTACGACAAGCTATTTTGTAATATAACTTTATTTTGGGTAGCCATTGCAATGTTATTCCCTTTACTTGACTCCTTGCTTTGTATGCTTTTACCCTACGCTTTTAGGGAACTTGCCGGCGCAGGCACCTTAGCCGCGAGCGCTGAGTGCGGGACGTCAGCAGCCTGCTGGCGGTGCCGCAGCCGACAAGAAACCTTGTCGCAACTAGTCGCAGCTCACTTAAGTTGTTGAGCGGACTCGAAACAAAGTAAGGGCGCGACAACTAGTCGCAGCTCACTTAAGTTGTTGAGCGGATTCGAAACAAAGTAAGGGCGCCACTAGCTACGAGCTGGTTCCTCCGCGCACAGGTTTTCCATACAAAGCACGGTCGTTCAAGGAAGATAACTTAAAATTTTTAAAAATCTGACTGCTCAAACTTTGGCAACTTATCTTTTCTGTTGTTTGCTTCCCGGCAAGGCGAAATTCTTGAACGACGCCTGGTCCATACCCTTTTCTTCTCCTTTCCTCCTCGGCAAACTTGTGCTCGAGGGAACCTTCCTTTCCTTGTGAAAAAGAAAGAAGAGAAAATACAGATATGGAGCCTTATGGCTCGTTATTGCTTACCGGGGAGTAGATGCTACACAGAGTGTCAGATCACATATGCAAAAAATATAATGCATGAAATTGACAAGATGTGCGGAGCACAAGCGCTCTTGCGCCACTGTGGTGACCACATATGCCTCCATGTATCTCTGCCAACAGCTTTTGTCCGTCTTCCCGGTGAATACACTTCAATTTCACACCGTTGAGTCTTCTTCTGTACAGTGTCTTGTCGACAAACTGGCACATACTTGACTGCCGGGCTACTCTTTCCGCTTCTTCTTGCTCTTTGGGAAGTTCTCCTGTCTGAAGGAAACGGACAATCTTCTGTCCCCATGCTGGAGCTTGTGGCTCGACAACAAGGACTAAAGGCAAATCTGCTGCTGCGGGAACATCCGCTTCTACGGCAAGAACCTGCGGCTCTGCCGGAGCTTGACGTTCCCCGGCAAGCTTGCCGGAGCAAAACTTGTCGGGAGCCTCTGCTTCGACGGAACAAACCCTAGGGCTTGCCGGAGCAGGACGTTCCCCGGCAAGCTTGCCGGGGCAAAACTTGTCGGGAGCCTCTGCTTCAACGGAACAAAGCCCAGGGCCTGCCGGAGCAGATTGCTCCTCAGCGCAAGGCAAATCTGTTGCTGCGGGAACGTCCGCTGCTACGGCGAGAACCTGCGGCTCCGCCGGAGCTTGACGTTCCCCGGCACGTTTGCCGGAGCAAAACTTGCCAGGAGCCTCTGCTTCAACGGGACAAACCCTGGGGTTTGCCGGAGCAGATTGCTCCTCAGCGCTCTTGGCGTTGATCTTGGGGACCTTTTTGGCGGCGGCTTCGGGGAGCTCTACCGGAAAATAGTCACCAGAAATCAACTTCCTCTTCTTGCTGTCGTTCGTGAAGAACTTCGCGCTGATCGCGATGAGCTCGTGGATCTGATGACGCGGTGGAGTCGCTGTCGAGGTGGATCTGGCGAGTCGGCGATCTTGGCCTTTGGGGCGGAGAGTGCACAGTGGTTGCACCCCCACCGGTCTTGTCGCCACCGGCTTGTGCCTGGCTGACTTGCCGCGGCTGCGACGTGCTCGGCTGCCGCTGGGTGTTGCCGTTGGCGAAGCTGATGAGACTCTGGATGGTGGCCCTCCAATCGTCGATCTTGTCTGCTGTTGGAGGGTAGTCTAGGAGCAGTTGAGCTCGCGCCAAAGCTTCCGCTGCAGTGGCGGGTGGTGGTGGCAAACGGTGCGAGGAGCGGGATATGCTCGGACTTCTAACTAAGTTAGAAGGAGCAGTATCCCGTCCAGGTGACCGCGCCTCGCTCGTGCCAGCATGTTGGCGTGCATGCTGGTCTTGAGTGCTCCGAGATCCACCAGCTTGATCTTGGTCCAGCAAACGCATGGTACCGTGAGTACCATGACGCTGCCGGTCCCGCGCCTCCTGAGATGGGCGCGATGCGTGTACGGACGCCGAGGTCTTGGAGTGCGCCGGGTCGTTGTGGGAGCCGGCTACGCCGCCGATGGGCAGCGCAGCCCTGTCCTTGGACCTGGCAGCACCGTGAGCTCCCTTGTCGACACGTGTTCCTCCGCCGGCGCCTGCCCCATCAGCCGTTTGCTCCGGCGATGGTGGGTTTGGCGCGGACGGAGCAGCCGCTTCCGAAACCTTCTTCTTCGGCGGCATGTTGATGAAGATGATGAAGATCTAGCTCGCGTGGACGCCGGATCTGGTTCACACAACCTCGATGCCCCCTACCTGGCGCGCCAAAGATGTTGGGGTACTGATCCACGAACACCTATGGGACCGGCGGGCCGAGTCCCTTTCGATTCGGTGAGGGCGGAGGCCGTGCAAAGAGCGGATAGAGGCGATGCACGCGAGCGATTTACCCAGGTTCGGGCCGCACGGATGCGTAAAACCCTACTCCTGCTTTGTGGTTTGTATTGATTTCTTGCTCGGGAGCGCGGAGTGCTACAGTACACTTCAGCAGCTAAGGAGACCGAGCGTGAGTGTTTTTCGAACCCCCCTCTACGTTGCACATGGGCCTCCTTTTATATGCTCAAGGGGTCACCGACAGGTGGCAACGGAGGCAAAGGGTAAAATGGAAAGGTGCTGCGGTAGGTACAGCTACCTGCTACAGTGTATCATACCTAACCCTGACGGCAGGGGACAAGGGCATTAAATGCCCGTCTGTGTCACCTAAACAGTGCAAAAGGGGCCGCCAGGGACGCCACCGCTTGCCACGACGGCAATCTTGTCAGTGCCGCTTGCCACCGCGCACCCCTGGCTGCATAGCCTCCTGCCACGTACGCCTGGAAGGGTCCCAGAGCGACACGTTGGTGGATGTGCTGGAGCACGGGCGCAGAGTGGTGGCTTGCCGCGGCAAGCGCCTTGCCACGGTCGTTGTCTTGTCGCGTCCGGGAGCTTGTCTCTCACCGGGCCTTGCCGGAGCGCGTGGCGCGTCGCGGCAAGGGCCTTGAGGTGCCTTGGTTGGCCTTCCCGGCAAGCTCCTCTTGCCGGGGTCTTGTCTCCTTAAGCGCCTTGCCTTGGTTGGCCTTCCCGGCAAGCTCCTCTTGCCGGGGTCTTGTGGTGTCTTGGTTTGGATACTTTGTACTTGAATGGCTCCAAAAGAACCACGGAGGACCCTGGCGGTCACCCGGCAAGCCTTGCCGCGGGATGCTGCGACTACCCGTGCACAAGTTCGGGATACTAGGGTACCCCTACTCTAGTACACCGACACAAGGCCTGCATGCACACTGGGCAAGGCATCTTTCCACTTGTACACCATCCACAGAACAGGGCATAGCTGGGAAAGTCATGCATGCAATATTGTAGCCAAACTTTCATCAAGAAATTTTTTTGCAGATGCCGGTCGTACGTCAACCTCGGGAAGTACCAAGAATGGTGCAAATCATCCACCAACGGCTGCATAAACACACTCAAATTCTTCCCCGGATATTCAGGCCCCAGAATTATAAGCGACAGGAACATGGTCTTGCGTTGCATTATGGCGCCGGGAGGGAGATTGAGCGGAATAACAAATACGGGCCAGCAGCTATATGGATTAGACGACATACCATATGGATTGAACCCATCACCTGTTATAGCAATTCTGACATTCCCAGCCTCGGCTGCTTCCTCCGGGTACTCTATATCGAATGACTTCCATGCTTCACCTTCTGATGGATGTACAATTTTTTTTGGATTGTACCTTTTCCCTTCCTTGTGCCACTTCATCATTTTGGCAGACTCCTCGGTGATGAAAAGGCGCTGCAGTCTTTTTATAAAATCAAGATACCGAAGAACCTTCACAGGGATTTTTAGCTGCTGCTTCTGACCATGCTTATCGACCACCTCAATATACCGAGAGGAACTGCACTTCCTATAGTATTTGTCATCCGCATACTCATGCCTAAACAAAAGGCAATTCTTTGGACAAACATGTATTTTCTCATAGTCCATGGAGAGCGCCTTCATGATTTTCTTTGTAGCGTACATGGTTTTCGGCAGTTCATGGCCCTCAGGCAGGCTGTTAGCCCATACTCCTAGAAATGCTTCGAAGCAACCTCGGCTACAGCCGTACTCAGCCTTGACTGCCATCAGTTGCGAGATGGCATACAACACAGACAGCTTGGCACCCTCATAGATTGGTTTCTTTGACGAGGCCAAGATTTCCAGGAAGGCCTTTGCGGTTTCCTCCGGCTCCTCCGGTTCATTCGCTGAATGTGACGGAGGTGTCGGCTGTGCAGCAAAGACATCATCTAGCATGTCTCTAACCCCATTGTCCTCATAACCAGCAACGCGTTGTCGTATCACATCCTCTCTACCACGGTCCCACTAGGCAAAGTTTATCGGCATATTAAAGTTGGGCATAAATCCATGCGTGTGAAGGTGCTTAGTCATCTCACTCTTATCTCTGCGGATACGTCTCTTACATTTGGCACACGGGCATTCTGGCACCATCCTCATTGGACTACGGAATATCTCTTTCAAAAACACATCAGTTTTCTCGACCCGCTCTGTTGTTACTTGATTCCGACGGAAAAACCCACTATACATCCACTGATTATCTAGCATCTCTGCTTTATTGGAAGCCACACAACAAAATTAAGGATTCATTTAAATTACTCACATCAATATTTTATTTTATTTCCAAGGTTGACGAGGAACGACATTTAATCCACCTACATCTCTAATAGGTAAAGATGGGTCCTAATCCCACCCGAGAATGTGTTGATTGAGTACGTTGTCCATGCTCTACCCCATTCCGAGACAAAATTTCGGCAGCACCTCCCCACTGTTCTCCAAATACACGTCTTGGCAAAATGCCGAGAGAATGTGCATCCGGAGAACAACAGGGAGGCACCGCCAAAATCCTGTCTCGGAACGGGGTAGAGCATGAACAACGTACCCAATCTATACATCATCGGGCTGTCCGTGGAAAGCGCTGGACAATCCGAAAGAGCTGCGGTGATAAATATGCAATTGAATGCATATTTATCGATGCAACCCTTTCGGACGGGAGACCTAGGTTACACGACTTGATGTGAAAATTTAATCTAGTGACATGGAAAAAAAGTGGACGAGGTCATGGAATTGTTGCGCACCCTCCGATGTAGTCGATGATAACCCACAAGTATAAGGGATCTATCGTAGCCCTGTCGATAAGTAAGAGTGTCGAACCCAACGAGGAGCAGAAGGAAATGATAAGCGGTTTCCAGCAAGGTATTCTCTGCAAGTACTGAAATAAGTGGTAACAGATAGTTTTGTGATAAGATAATTTGTAACGAGCAACAAGTAACAAAAGTAAATAAAGTGCAGCAAAGTGGCCCAATCCTTTTATAGCAAAGGACAAGACTGGACAAACTCTTATATGATGTAAAGCGCTCCCGAGGACACATGGGAATATCGTAAATCTAGTTTTCATCACGCTCATATGATTCGCGTTTGGTACTTTGATAATTTGGTATGTTGGTGGACCGGTGCTTGGGTGCTGCCCTTACTTGGACAAGCATCCCACTTATGATTAACCTCTATTGCAAGCATCCGCAAATACAACAAAAGTATTAAGGTAAACCTAACCATAGCATGAAACATATGGATCCAAATCAGCCCCTTACGAAGCAACGCATAAACTAGGGTTTAAGCTTCTGTCACTCTAGCAACCCATCATCTACTTATTACTTCTCAATGCCTTCCTCTAGGCCCAACAATGGTGAAGTGTCATGTAGTCGACGTTCACATAACACCACTAGAGGAGAGACAACATACATCTCATCAAAATATCGAACGAATACCAAATTCACATGACTACTAATAGCAAGACTTCTCCCATGTCCTCAGGAACAAAAGTAACTACTCACAAAGCATAAACATGTTCATAATCAGAGGGGTATTAATATGCATATAGGATCTGAACATATGATCTTCCACCAATTAAACCAACTAGCATAAACTACAAGGAGTAATTAACACTACTAGCAACCTACTAGCACCAATCCCGGACTTTGAGACAATAATTGTATACAAGAGATGAACTAGGGTTTTGAGATGAGATGGTGCTGATGAAGATGTTGATGGAGATTGCCCTCTCCTGATGAGAGGAGTGTTGGTGGTGATGATGGCGATGATTTCCCCCTCCGGCAGGGAAGTTTCCCCAGCAGAACAGCCCCGCCAGAATCCTAGATTGGTTCCGCCAAGGTTTCGCCTCGTGGCGGCGGAGTTTCGCCCGAGAAGATGGCTTATGATTTTTCCCATCAAAAGAGTCCATATAGCAGAAGATGGTCACCGGAGGGCCACTAGGGGGCCCACAAGGTAGGGGGGCGTGCCCAGGGGGGTAGGGCACGCCTTCCACCCTCGTGGGCAGGGTGTGGCCCCCCTGGTGAAGTTCTTGCGCTCAATGTTTTTTATATATTTGGAAAACATCATCCGTGAAGTTTCAGGACTTTTGGAGCTGTGTAGAATAGGTCTCTGATATTTTCTCCTTTTCCAGCCAGAATCCCAGCTGCCGGCATTCTCCCTCTTTATGTAAACCTTGTAAAATAAGAGAGAATAGGTATAAGTATTGTGACATACTGTGTAATAACAGCCCATAATGCAGTAAATATTGATATAAAAGCATGATGCAAAATGGACATATCAACTCCCCGAAGCTTAGACCTTGCTCGTCCTCAAGCGAAAAGCCGAAATCGAAAAATATGTCCGCATGTTTAGAGATGAAGGTGTCGATAAAAATAAAATACGAACATGAGGGCATCATGATCATTCTTAGAGCAGCAACTTATATAATTCTTGTCATATGATATCTTATGCTAGAGTAATAATTCAATCACAATATCAAGTATGAATCGTAAACTTCATTGAAAACTAACAAACTATAATCTCAGTCATTAAGCAATTGCAATTTATCATAACATAGGAAATAGTCAAGTATAAGAGCTTTTCAGCAAGTCCACATACTCAACTATCATATAGTCTTTCACAATTGCTGACACTCACGCAATACTTATGGGTATGGAGTTTTAATCGGACACAGAGAAAGATAGGGGCTTAAGTTTTGCCTCCCAACGTTTTACCTCAAGGGTAATGTCAATAGTAATAGTTCATGAAAACTCACATCCAATTAGCCATATATACCAAGATCTTTCCAACATATTGTGCTTGCCAAAGGATAAAATGTAAAAAGGAATGGTGAATATCACCTTGACTCTTTTGCAGTATAGGAGATAAAAGTAAAAGATAGGCCCTTCGCAGAGGGAAGCAGAGGTTGTTATGCGCTTTTATGGTTGGATGCACAAAATCCTAATGCGAAAGAACGTCACTTTATATTGCCACTTGTGATATGGACCTTTATTATGTAGTCTGTCGCTTTTATTACTTCCATATCACACAATTGTATAAAGCTTATTTCTACCACACCAATCAATCATACATATTTAAAGAGCAATTTTTATTGCTTGCACCGATGACAACTTACTTGACGGATCTTACTCAATCCATAGGTAGGTATGGTGGACTCTCATGGCAAAATTGGTTTAAGGGTATTTGGAAGCACAAGTAGTATCTCTACTTGGTGCAATGAATTTGGCTAGCATGAGGGAGAAAGGCAAGCTCAACATGTTGGAGGATCCAAGACAATATAATTTATCTCAGATGTAAGAAAACATAACCCATTATGTTGTCTTCCTTGTCCAATATCAACTCTTTAGCATGTCATATTTTAATGAGTGCTCACAATTATAAAAGATGTCCAAGATAGAATATTTATATGTGAAGACCTCTCTTTCTTTATTACTTCCTATTAATTGCAAGGATGACCAAAACTATGTTTGTCAACCCTCAATAACTTTTATTCATCATACTCTTTCTATGTGAGCTCATTACACTCCATAAGAGTCACATGATCTCTTTGTTTATTTTTATTTCTTTCTCTTTTCCTTTATTCACTTAGGATCATGGCAAAATAATCAAGCCCTTGACTCAACACTAATCTTTATTATATAGCTCACGGACTCGATTACATAGAGGGGTAATAAAGCAAAACTCACAGCTAGATCATACTAAGTGCTTTTATTCTACTAGATCAAGATATTACCAAAAGGATTGACTAAGAAAAAGGGTAAAGATAAAAGTGATGGTGATACGATACTGGGGCACTCCCCCAAGCTTGGCAGTTGCCAAGTGGAGTGCCCATACCAGATACTCAATTCTTCTTTGTTGGAGGAGATGGTGGTGATTTTGTTGATGGCGTAGGCTTCTCGTCCTTCTTCCAAGGCATAGGCTCACCATCATAGAAGGATGACCGAGTCTCCGGGATCCTCAAATCTGCAGCCAAACTCATCCTTTTGAATCTATATTCATACTCACAGTTTTGGTTTTGCAGGTCATAGATCTGAGCTTGAAGGTGCTCGATTTTCTCGTGAAGCTTGAAGATGGTCTCCCCGATGTTGTCGGCATCCAGCTTGTGTTTGTTGGTGAACTCTTCGATCATCATGTAGTTGGAGTTGAGTCCATGCTCCACCATCCCCTGACACTTGAAAACTTGTTGCTCCATTGCTTCGAGCCTCGTCTCCACGCTTCCGTTCCCCTTAGGCCCCTCAGCATCATGGATGTGCAGCAACCCATCACGCATCTCAATGGTTTGAGGGTGTCGCTGCACCTCCGCGAGGTAAGGGTTGATGACCTTCTCGAAGAACTTGTCCTTGGGAGAACTTGGAGACGTCATGATAATCTAAATCTGTCAGAAAAACACCTCGAAACAAAGACAAGAGACTTTTGCGTGATACGGGAGTCAAAACCCCCGGGAGGTTATATAATGAATTTTTACCGACCAAAATACGTGTCCTGTAAGAAAAAGAAGTCCGGAGAGCACACGAGGTGCCCACGAGGTAGGGGCGTGCCCAGTAGGGTAGGGCGTGCCCAGTAGGGTAGGGCGCGCCCAGTAGGGTAGGGCGCACCCTCCACCCTTGTGGGGCCCTCATGTCCTTTACAGACTGTTGCTTATTTTTCTATTTTTCTAAATATTCCAAAACAGAGAAATATTGCCTTAAAAATTGTTTTGGAGTCGGTTTACTTACCGTACCACATACCTATTCCTTTTCGGAGTCCGAAACATTCCGAAAAGTGTCCTTTATGTACTCCTCCGGGGTTACGGTTTCAATAACATTGGTTTCAACATTTACGGGATTACCTGAGATATAGTGTTTGATTCTTTGACCGTTCACCACCTTCAGATTTGTGCCTTCGAAGTTGTTGATTTTTATGGCACCGGAACGATAGACCTCCTCGATAACGTAAGGGCCTTCCCATTTAGAGAGAAGTTTCCCTGCAAAAAATCTTAAATGAGAGTTGTATAGCAATACATAATCACCTACATTAAACTCACGCTTTTGTATTCTTTTATCACGCCACCTTTTAACTTTTTCTTTAAACAACTTGGCATTTTCGTAGGCTTGGGTTCTCCATTCATCAAGTGAGCTAATATCAAATAACCTCTTCTCACCGGCAAGTTTAAAATCATAATTAAGTTCTTTAATAGCCCAATAAGCCTTGTGTTCTAGTTCGAGAGGTAAGTGACATGCTTTTCCATAGACCATTTTGTTCGGAGACATACCCATAGGATTTTTATATGCAGTTCTATAGGCCCACAATGCATCATCAAGTTTCTTGGACCAATTCTTTCTGGACCTATTGAAAGTCTTTTGCAAAATTAATTTGAGTTCTCTATTACTCAATTCTACTTGACCACTAGACTGAGGGTGATAAGGGGATGCAATTCTATGATTAACATCATATTTAGCAAGCATTTTATGGAAAGCACCATGAATAAAATGTGAACCACCACCAGTCATTAAATATCTAGGGACTCCGAACCTTGGGAAAATAACTTCTTTAAGCATTTTAATAGAAGTGTTATGATCAACACTACTAGTTGGAATAGCTTCTACCCACTTAGTAACATAATCAACAGCAACTAAAACATGTGTATAACCATTAGAGGAAGGAAAAGGTCCCATATAGTCAAAGCCCCAAACATCAAATGGTTCAATAACAAGTGAATAATTCATAGGCATTTCTTGACGTCTACTAATATTACCAATTCTTTGACATTCATCACAAGATAAGATAAGACAGACTTACGGGCATCCTTGAAGAGAGTAGGCCAATAAAAACCAGATTGCAGTACCTTATGTGCAGTTCTATCTCCAGCATGGTGTCCTCCATAAGCTTCGGAGTGACACTTGCGTAGGATCTGTTCCTGTTCATGCTCAGGTACACAACGTCTAATAACACCATCTACTCCTTCTTTATAAAGATGTGGGTCATCCCAAAAGTAATGTCTCAAATCATAGAAGAACTTTTTCTTTTGCTGGTATGTGAAACTAGGTGGTATACTTAGCAACAATGTAATTAGCATAATCAGCATACCATGGAGCAGTATGAGAAGTATTTATGACATTTAATTGCTCATCAGGAAAGCTATCATCAATAGGTAGTGGGTCATCAAGCACATTTTCTAGCCTAGACAAGTTGTCTGCAACGGGGTTCTCGGCTCCTTTTCTATCAACAATATGTAAATCAAATTCTTGTAGCAAGAGAACCCATCTAATAAGTCTAGGTTTAGCATCTTTCTTTTCCATAAGATATTTAATAGCAGCATGATCAGTGTGAATAGTTACTTTAGAATCAACAATATAAGGTCTAAACTTATCAGAGGCAAATACAGCTGCTAAGAATTCTTTTTCAGTAGTAGCATAACTTCTTTGAGCATTGTCTAGAGTTTTACTAGCATATTGAATAACATTTAGTTTCTTATCAACTCTTTGTCCTAGAACAACACCTACAGCATAATCACTAGCATCACACATAATTTCAAAGGGTAAATTCCAATCAGGTGGCTGAACAATAGGTGCAGAGATCAATGCTTTCTTAAGTATTTCAAATGCTTCTACACAATCATCATCAAAGACAAATGGTATATCTTTTTGTAAGAAATTAGTCAGAGGCCGAGAGATTTTTGAGAAGTCCTTGATGAACCTCCTATAAAAACCGGCATGACCAAGGAAACTTCTTATACCTTTGATGTCCTTGGGACATGGCATCTTTTCAATAGCATCAACCTTGGCTTTATCAACTTCAATACCTATTTCAAAAACGTTATGCCCCAAGACAATACCTTCATTAACCATAAAGTGGCACTTTTCCCAATTCAAGACAAGATTAGTTTCTTCACATCTCTGCAAAACTCGATTAAGGTTGCTCAAGCAATCATCAAAAGAAGATCCATAGACGGAGAAGTCGTCCATGAAACCTCACAAATCTTTTCACAAAAGTCAGAGAATATAGCCATCATGCATCTTTGAAAGGTAGCATGTGCATTACATAAACCAAAAGGCATACGTCTATAAGCAAAAGTACCAAACACTACAAAAAAATACACTTCCGTGATGATACATGTTTGTCACAGTAGGTCGCTTTTTTGTCATGCATGTACATCCATGAAAAATTTATGACAGAATCAAGATAGTCATACCTGTGCTGTCGTAGAAGTGTTCCATGACATTACCAAAATTATCATCACGGAAGTGTCCACTTCCATGACGATAAATCGCGCGTCACAGAAGTGCTTTCGTCAAGGGTGACCGACACGTGGCATCCACCGTAACGGAACACCGTTAAGCTATCGGGTCGGGTTTTGGATCCAATAACCCATTAACAGCCCCGACCAATGGGGATTTTCCACGTGTAAAATCATCATTGGCTAGAGGAAACACGTGTCGTCTCATCGTCGGGACAGATGTCATTCACTCACTGGACAGAAGGCGCCTATGATACGTCGACACGTGGCACAGCCCAACAAGTTTAAATGGGCCGGCCCAACTAGAGGCCCACAAGATTTTGCGGACCATAATGGGCCGGCCCAGCTAAAGGCCCACGAAATTTTGCGGACCATAATGGGCTGGCCCAGCTAAAGGCCCACAAGATTTTGCGGGCCATAATGTGCCGGCCCAGGTAAAGGCCCATGAGATTTTTTGGTGCCATAATGGGCCGGCCCAGGTAAAGGCCCACAAGATTCTTGCGGGTCATAATGGGCCAGCCCAGCTAAAGGCCCATGAGATTTCGCCGACATTAATGGGCCGGCCCAGCTGTAGGCCCACAAGATTTTGAGGACCCCAGTAGGCCGGCCCATTAACTGGCTGCCATGTTTTGGGCCAAATGCCGGCCCATATTTGATCTGGTCCATTAATGGCCTGCCACGCTCCAGGCCTAATAGTGGCCCATATGAGATCCGGCCCGTTAAAAGCCTACCATGTTCTGGGCCAAATTACGGCCCAGATCAGGTCCGGCCCTTTAAGAGGCTTTGGGCTCAATTATGGCCCATATCATATTCGGCCTGTCAACTGGACACTATGCTTTTGGGCCCACTTGCTAAAGGCCCACTTAGTAATTCGTCCTAATATTAGTTTTGGCCTGTTAAGGGCCCGTTTAACATTATGGCCTTATATTAAATTTGCCTGTTAAAAGCCCGTCATATAGTTGGGCCTAACTGCGGCCCGGTTTGCATCCGGCCTGCTCGCAGCCGATATCTGATTGGGCCAAACAAGGACCCAGACAATTTTGGCCTGTTAAAAGCCCGTGATTTGATTCGCACAATCATGGGCCGGGGTTCATTTCGGGCTGCTGCGTAACTAGTAGGAATTAAGAACAAACCTACTCTATACAATAAAGAAATTACGGCATAGTAACTAAGAATAAACCTACACTACACAATAAAGGATTTAAGGTATATTACATCCACTGGGCATCAAAGTTTGCCACTAGTGATCATAAAGCACAACGAAGAAGCAGATTACAAAAACTGGGCACCATTGCAGCGTAACAAAATAATACTGAACTGAGACCACTTCCAAGACAGTTCAAGAAAGGTTAGCCTTGCGGGGGAACTGCTGCGCAAGCTACTGAGCAAGGCTGTGAGACCGGCCTAGCATGTCGGTCATAGCTTCCAGGTGTAGCTATTTAGCGATGAGGTTCTCATTGGTGTTCTCTGCAATCTTTCTTAGAGATAGGACTTCAAGTCGAAGTTGAGTTGCAGAATGCCTTTCTGCTAGAACTTGGGACTGAAGAAGTCGAACTAATTCAGACAACGAATTCTGTGAGCTTGTCTGACTGTTAGTCTCAAGTAACTTGAACACTGCATCAAGACAAGACTTTGGGGTTGTCTCACTATCTTCAAGATGTTTTGCCTTCTTTGTTGCAATATATGTTGGGTTTGTCTCACAGCCTTCAGCAGACTTGTGCATGCCATCAGGCATATCACCCTGAAACAAAGCAGAGAGATGACAGGTTTTGCACGTGTATAAACAAAGTTGATAACTGTTCTGCCAATTCTATCCAATTTCAAATTAGAAAATAAAGAGTGTGTTCAAAATATCAATAGCATAATTTGGCATTGTTCATAATGCGGGGAACTTCACCACACTACTGGATTACCATGTCAACATAACAAGCATAGATGAAGGGCAAAGAAAATCATTGTATCTATTTTGGATAATGTGCATGGCATGTTGTTCATATCATCAGCCACATCAGTAAGATAAAACAGGAGATGACAAGGTGCAAACGTGGGATGCTTCACCACACACTGGATTATAGATCCACAAAAATAAGCATACATATAGGGAGTATTAAGTAATGTTCATGGTATGAATAGGGAATTTGGTTTTACAAGTAAAACTTAGAACTTACGGTTCTTACGAACATGCATTTTGGTAGAAACAGCAAACTAAACAGCAGTAAATGATAGGGAGTATGAGAAAATTAAACAGCAGTTGAGGATAAAGGCTTTAGAAGGACTGACTTACATTAACAGTTAACACCGGCTTTATAATGCCCTTCTCCATGGCATGGGAAGGATAACTCAAGAATTTCAGCACAGAATCTTCTACATAAGCATTGCCTGTACTCTACATTTTGTAGAGAGTAATTATAGATATGATAATACTGGAAGGGATAGCGGATAATGAAGATAAGATGCAGATTGATGCTACATAATCAACTACCAATCCCTGGAAGTACAAGCGTTACAGGACAAAATGTACTGACAAGAGCAATGGGCTACACTTCTGCACTGGCATTGTCTATGTATTCTACTTGTTGGTAAGATTAAATATAGATCTGATCTTTTTTAGTAAATGGTGGGCGAGGGAGATAAGATGCAGAATGCTACAAAATGAACCAATCCCTCTTCCCATAATACAAGAGTGTTTTGAGCACTGGTGTACTGTACAAAACGTTCTTATATTATGGGATGGAGGGAGTAGCTGTTAATGTAAGTACAGTGATAGACCACGTTCAGTCCTTACAAGAGGACTGCAGAGCTAAACCTCTTCAAAAGCATTGGGTTGATTCTAAATTTATGTAAGAGTCCATATGGATCTTATAATGTCCACCAAATTGACGATTACAAGGCTAACATGTGCAGTGATGCTACATAATCAAACAGCTATGAAAGTAAGCATGGTCATACAGGGCAAGAGGTACTCACAAGAGCAATGCAGTGTGCAGTATAGTTGCGAGATTCTGTGGTCCCTTGAGAACGAATGTTCTTCTGCTTGAAAATGTAGTTCAAATTGTGATGTGATATCATAGATAGTACCTTACGCTGCAGCCGAGACCAATGTGTAACAAGATTATTCCAGTCACCGTCAGATAAATGTAGCACCGGAGACTTTACAGAAATTTCATTCAGAGGCTTGCCATCGAAGTGCGCTTGCCTCAGGTAGGAACGATACTTCATCAACGAGTGCTTGAAAAGCGCAACCAACCCTTGCTCGTCATCACAATCCAGTTTGCGCCTCGCTTATTTAAAAGAATGAAATCTTGTGTCTTCTGTCAGCAGAAACATATGCAGTAATGACCATGAATAACATTAGTACATTACTTACGCGTAAGTTGTGGAGGAAGACTGGAAATTGTTCAGTGTCTGCGGTATAATCTTTCCATGAAGTAAAGATGCACACAAAGTTCCTGACAACAACATAAGCTTCGTCTTCTAAACTGGGAAGAAATGGAATAGGGGTCCTATTTGCTGCAATTGGGGCTCTCTCTGGTTCGAAAAGGGATTTGGCAACTGGATTTGGTGTACTCTTTGCTGGAATGGGGGTTTTGCATCGTACAGCTGGTGCTATGTCAACTGGCATAATCATACTGTTTGCTGCAGTTGTGGTCTGCTGAGTTGGGGCATCAGAAATGACCAGTGTAGTAGGGCTAGAGTTTGCTAGAGTTGGGGTATTTTGTGGGTCAGGTGATATTGCAACTACACCTAATGGGCTATTTGATTTATCAGGTGCCACTACCTTTTCCAAATACTTTGCTTGTGCTCCTCCACGATCAGCAATCGCCCTCTTCCTTTTGAACATCTGATACACAAGAACAACATTTGAATGGATAAATATGGTATGATGACAGATGGAATATGTACTGAAAATGGATAGGCAGGGCGTATTCACATACATGATGTGTAAACTAAGCTAATGGCAGTTCAACAAAGTAGAAGCAATGCAAAGCATTAGTTGCAAGATATGTGCAAGCAATGTAACCTTGGAAAGTTAGAGCAAGTACCTTGATGGGTGAATAAGATAGGGCATCTTCCTCTGACTCCTCCACTAGGGAGCTACATTGACTTAGATCTCCCTCTAGCTCAGAATCACTGTTACGATCATATTCTGAGCATGAATCTGTAGGTGGAGAGTGTTTGCATTGCATTACATCTAGACTTGATTTCAGTCCCTTAATGCCAAGTTTGACAGCCATGGCATTGTTCTGCTTTATTCTTTTCATGCACGCAAGCTCATAATGATTATGATGCTGTTCAGAATCTGAGATTCATGAAAACATAAAAAGTAGTCAGATTATCTATGGAATGAATTGCGGTTTCAACTTGGAGAGTGTCTCCCTATAAACCCCTGCATATGCAAAGTTCACCTCCCCAACCGTACCGACCAGACCACACACAGAGATACACACCCGAGCGGCGAACATGCATTTTCAAAACTAATTTAGGAACATTTAGCTGACCAATTAAACAACTCTATTTTAATAATATCAGATTCGTATTTGAACAACTAAGCTTGTTTAGCTTGATGGGTGGAGTAGTGTTATTATGACACGAAGCATGTATTCTGATTGTATAGTGATCATAAAAGGGGGAAACTCTAAGCATATATTTTTAGCAAAAGAGGGTTTCCCCTCTGATTTCTATTAAAGAAACCACCATGGAACCAACATGATTAATTAAACCCTAAGCATGATCAATTAAACCATATTATGGCTGTGCCATGGCAGATTTGAAGCTGCAAACTAGAGAAATGATATTTAGCATCCATTGTTTGCTTCGAACTAAGAACTAAATTCTAAGAGCTGAAAAGAAAGTAGAGTAACCAAGTTAAGATCTATTTTCTGGTTGAGATCAAAAGGTTGAGGAAATATGAAGTATCACCTCTCTTGCGCCGCCGTGTAGGCATCCGGGGTGCGATGGCTGTCGGTGGCGTTGAAGTAGATCTGCGACGGTAGACGGGTGCATCGGGGGATAAGTCCCATTTTGGTGGAAGAGAAGGTCGTGTGAGCGGCCCCGGCAAAGAGGACGACGGCGCCGATGAAGCGTGAGGACGCGATGCAAGGCTATTGGTCCGTCGTCGTGGATGAGAAACGTCCATCTCTAGCAGTGGACGACGCGATCTTGGTAGGTGCTCCAGCATGGTGGAGGACGGTGGTGATGGATGTGGTGGAGGACGGCGGCGATGGATGGGGTGGCGGACGGAGGCTGGTGTGGGAATGGGGTGTTCTAGCGCGGACGGTGTATGAATGGGAAAATGGAGGGAGAGGTACGGGGAACCATGTTTTTGGGACGCGCCTGTCTGAAATATGGGAAAGTTACAAACTTATCCCCCATTTCAAATTTGGACGTCTCGTCGGTGGGGATAGGACGGTAATCTCGCATCTCCCAAATATTTGCCGGTAACTATTTCGGGCGAGGAAAGGGTGTTTTGCCGCCCACGATTGGCGCCCACGGTGTATGAACGGGGCTGACAGGTAGGGCGGTTGTGTCACGTCTGATGGAAGTTACACATCTGCCCCTATTTAAAATATTAGCCTACATCTATTTCGGACGAGGAGAGGGTGTTTTGCCGCCCACCGTGTATGAATGGGGAATGGAGGGAGAAACAGAGGTCTTTCGGACGAGCTTGAATCAAATGAGTTTTGCCGCCCATGTTTGACGCCCACCATGTCGGAATGGGCTCAGAGGCGGTCGTGTCACGTCTAATTGAAGTTACTAACCTACCCCTATTTAGAGCAGTGGAAATCGGGCCGATGGATTGTCCGTGTAATGGGTAGACAGTAATTTCCATCTCCCAAACACTTGGCTTCGGGCAGCCGATGTGGGAGTGGACATTTTGCTGTTTCTTTTGAATTTTGGGACAATAAGCATCCACGTTTACCCTGGCAACTAAATTCGAATCCATTTTGTATTCCTATATGAATCCTTATAAATCATTCTATGTGTTTTTATATATCTTCAAAAGGACGACAAAGATGTATTCCACTGTCATATATGAATATGGTTTACAAATGCCGATACTCAAATTCAGAAACTAGAATCCAGTTTAAGGTGAATTCGAATATTTGGAACACTTCATGTCCAACTCAAATGTCACACGCAGCATAATGTGTACTCCCATTTAGATATGTACACAGGCGATGTATCAAGATTCAAATACCGAGTCAATCAACCAAGAATGTATGGAACTAACAGACATATAAACACTTATAGAGTATATGGATCAATAATATCAACTAACACACATAAGCCAGGCCGCTGTACTTTTTTTTGGCTACAACAGCATCCTTTTTTTAGCCAGCATCTTGGCCCTTTCCGATGCGTGCCACTTATGGTCCATTTATACTACTATTGTTGAATGCACATTCAGCCCGATTGGCATATTTGTAGGTCTGGCACAGCAATCCAAATGAAATGTCTCCGAGTCTTATCAATTAATACAGACTTGTGCTCAAATAAAATTACAAACAAAAAACAAAAGAACAATTATTACATGATCTCTAAAACAAATGGTTTGATTGATTACATGAACAAACAACACAAAGGTTATTCAACTATGGAAAGAACATTTCACCTATGATTTACCAAGTAGGAATTTAATTTCCTTTTACCTTTAGGACCTTAATAATCTGGTCATCTCAGCTTGCTTCGTTTTGAAATCCACCAAACATTTAATGGTTGTCTTGAGTACTGCTTGTGATTGTGTTGTTTGCTTCCTCAACATGTCAACTTCATCTCTAAGTGCAGAAGCAGAATCTCTTTCTACCACTAGTTTAGCCTCTAGAGCATCAGCAGTTGGCAATTCATAATGCACGATTGGGCCGGTGCCACTGCTGTGGGATGATGCAATGTCCATGGGGACCTCGCTCTTTGATCTTGGGCTAACCTGTTTTTCCATTAAAGTTCCGATTGGATTCAGAAAAGTTGAAGTTAGCAAAACATCTCAACTGGGAGTTATAACAGCAAACTAGTTAAACAAACAAGGAATTAAAGAGTTTCAATTGGATGCTGAAAAGTAGTTATTAACATCATTGTAACCCGCTGTTGCAGCAGCAAAGCAGTTAAACAAACAAGTAGATATTTAAGTTAAGGCAAACAGGTAGTTCTTAACAGTAAGTATCAAACACATAGATAGGCGCAGTCTACAATATGATTAACAGGCTGTGCCATTATGTAATCAGTAGCAAACTAAATTAAGCCAAGCAACGTAATTGAACAATTTTGCAATAAGTAGCTAACTAAAATTCCGAGATGCATGTAACTGAACTTATGCTAGTTCTTTGTACAGGCACACTGCAACTTCTTTTTCGCTTACAAGGTTGCACGTAGGAGTCCATGGCATCAATTGCTTGGATACGCAGTCCCAATACTTCTTTCTTCCCACACTACATGGGTAAGTCGAATGGTTAATCTGGTAAGATGGTGCGTCCTTGATATGTTATATGAGGATGTGTAGTCAGACTAGTTGTAGCCAAACACATCACACTGGCTTTTACTGTATATTTCATGCGATTACTTTTGGCATATCGAGATCTAAGCAATCTACAATAGGATGAAAAGACTGGCATCCTTCACATTATTGGCGAACTCAGTTCATAGAAACAAGCAATTCAACCATTCTGTGGGTAAATCAAAAGCGCCACTGGAATATTTTTCACTATCCAATCATACACGCAAAAAGGGGCGACGCCACCATATGGGCTGGTATGGGCGGCCGCCTCAGGTGGCTGGAAAGTGTGCACCTAGTTTGAGTCGTCCAGGTTGGCCCACGCTAGTTTTGTTCATCCCAACGCATGAGCAGGCAATGTAAAAATGAAGAAAAATGTTTCAATTTGGATGGGCCAATAACATAAGTGCAAGGCAGGCCCTATAGTAGGCTCGCGGCCCAAACGAGCGCCTCCCATATTGATCGACAGCAGGAAAAATCCCAATTCATTCGCTCCAGCCTCCAGTCTGGTTCGCTCCTAACCTAGCCGCCGCTGGACAGACCGACACAGCACTTCCTCGCGCCCTCATTGGAGGGCGGTCGTCGGGCTTCAAGCGAACGGAAGGACAAGAAGATGAAGATCCAACCCTGGGTGTAGCCTGCATGGGAGGCAGCGGCGGCAGCACTGGCATGGCATCGAGCTTGCGCAAACGGATAGTCGCAGCTTGCAAGAGTAGCATGCGCAACGAGCAGGTACATCACATCCATAATTATATCTAATTCAACTCTTCAATTTCTGGCCAATGTTAAACCCGACGGTGTTGTAAAACTGCTTTTATGCAGGGAATCTATGAGAAAATGAAACCAATTTCTACTTACTAACTCCCCCAATCAATACTGAACTGACTGAATCTGATGTATCTAATCAAGTTTCCAGTGCAAACATACAAGCTCATGTTGTTCTTGAGCCTGAAGTGTCTAATGAACAGACTGCTAATGAAGGATTTGATGCAAACATTTTACATGCTCCTGGTGATGAACATATAGTGTCTAATGAGGGATCTAATGCAAGCATTTTGCAAGCTCATTGAAGGATTTAGTGTCTAATGATGATCTACTATGTTGAGAGAGACAAAGATTTGCAGGCATTGATGACAAGCAAATTATAGTGCATTTTCATAGCTTGAGGAAACGTCGAGGCCATCTACCAGAAAGTCCCCGTATCATGACAACATAGCATAAATACTTTTCTAATCTGTTGTTTGAAACTATTGGCATACTTGTGCGGGATAGATATATTGATATGCAGTTTGCGCACTGGTTATACGTGCAATTACACTTTGATATTTTCAGCCAGAGAACGAATAATTCAAGCAGGTACAGACCATGTTTGTAGTCCTTGTACACCATGTTGTATTTTGTGTTTTTTGGTGCTTGCATCATTTAGTGTTTATAATCTGAACTACTTTGGATCATTAGTTGATTTTCAAAGTGCATGTAGCTTCACATTTCTCAAGTTATGTTGATTTCCGGAGTGCAAGTGCCTTCGTATTTTTTAAGTTAAATGTTCGCCCCTGGTAACTTGAATTCGTGGATCAGCCACTGCACACAAATCATACACGAATGCCAGTACGAATTAAATGAAATGCAGGGACTTACGCTAGCTCGTTGTACAGGCTCACTGCAGCTCTGCTTGCGCTTGGGATGTTCCATGTACAAGTCCATGTTACCACTTGCTTGGATGTGCAGGCCTTGTGCTCCTTGCATCCCCCTCTGCATTTTTGACACGGTGAATGGTTGATCAAATAAGAGGAATCGACCTTGATGTTGTACCGGAGGACAGATACTTACAAGGTTATACGGGTGTGCAGGATGTGTACCAAATCCCGTAGCGCCGTCATGCTTCGCTAAAATATGGATTTGCTTGTTTCAGATGATATCTCCAGAAGAAATAAGAGTTAAGGTCAGAGTTGCATAGGCGGGTAAGCTAAGAGAGCAGTGAAAGGATATCCAAACATCGTCAGAATAGTGCACAAGGGAGTGATGTGTGGATACCTAGTTCGGGCCGGCGTTTGGGCATGCTCGCCTAGCTAGAGTGAGGGTCACTTTAGAGCCGTTGAGGGTGATGCGCTGGCGTTGGCTGGCCGCTCACGGATGCAGATCTTGAGTGGCAGCGGGGCGCTACGATGCGGTGGACGAGACCGTTGGTGAAGCCCCAACGGCCTCGGGGGGCGGAGGTGCGACGATGTGCTCGGTGAAGTAGCCCCGGTGAGCTGGGAGACGGTGTCGGTGAAGCGCACCTGATGCGGTGGAACTCGGTGTCTGTGAGGCACGTCGGTTGCGGCGGCCGACGTTGTCGGTGGACCACCCGGTGCGGTGGACGAGGGCGTAGATGAGGTAGCTCCGGTGCGGTGGTGAAGTGCGACCGTCGTCTTCGTCGCCGTCGTCCGGCACAGAGGTGGGGAATGGTGGGGAAAGAGACGAGATGAGGGGCGATTCGAGGGTTGGCGGCGAATTAGGGATTTGAGCAATCTGGGCGCGGAAGGGGACGGTGGAGAAGAGAGATTTTGCAGGGCTGGAATTGGGGCCGCCAGATATTTCAATCCGAAACATGGAAGCGCGAACTTATATTGTCGTCGTCCCTTTTTTGGGGGGAGGAGGGGGGTGGGTGGCTGGGTGCTACGCGTCCGTCCGACACACACGACCACCGCGACAGGACTATGCTTCGGTGCCTTAAGGCACCTGCCTTTGTGTCCATGACATATGGGCCCAACAGGTGGCTGGCCCACATGTCAGTGACCCAAAGGCAGTTGCCTTTAAGGCACCAAAGCAGCGTCCACCCCGACACGACCCTGCTTTGCCTGGTGTGCCTACATTTGAGAATGCAAACGAATCTTCTTTCATTTGCAAACGAATCTGTATGTATTACCATGCCCATGTTTTCCTTGCAATAATTAGTCATTCGAAACGAGATACTCCATCTGTTCACTTTTGTAAGTCGTTTCAGACAACTTAAAATGAACTGTTTTGCACATTGTCTGAAATGTCTTCAAGGTCTTATAAAAGTGAACAGAGGGAGTACTATAAATTAATTAATGAGGAGTTATTTGAAAAAAATCGAAATGGTACCCACGCTAACGTGGATTAGAGTGTGTGTCACATAATTAGTTATTTGAATTAGAGTGTGTGTCACGTAGTTAGTTATTTGAATTAGAGTGTGTGTCACGTAGCGATCTCCAATTCTAACGTGGATTTCGCATTTCACTGTATCCACGCTACTTTTTAATACAAATTCTTATGTATATGATGAACACCATGGTAGTGAGAAAACTTTTGGATGGATTCAAACATATGACCTACAAAATAGCACAACAAACTGAGTCAATGTCAACTTTTCAAAACTTAGTATGGCACGAATTCAAAATAATTACCCGTATGCCTGGTCCTCGGTTCACATCTTACAATGTACACCGAATTGAAACATCGATATTAAGTCTCGTACTATGTACATT